>NC_142940.1:45492008-45507008 GCF_046866305.1 Octopus bimaculoides | reverse complement strand
TTTCTCTTGCTTTGAACAATATACTATTGCATTCACCAATCCAACAACTTAATCTCATAGTTATTACAGTTCACTCCCAATTCTATATTAAGAGATTACATATGTAGGTGTGAAAGTACATGACCTAGTGGTTAGTGTGAGAGTAAGTGTTGAGATACCACTTTTGTCTGGTGTAAAAGCTCCAGTTGTCAGTGCAGTAAAGCAGGTTGCAATTTTGGTGTGCATTATTAGCTTGTTGTTCTCCCAGATTCCTTTTATTAGCCTGGTGTGGTTCAAAGCTGTTCTTCTGTTAATCTGAGACTTTAGAGAGAGGCTAACTCTGATAGTGGAGCCAAGGTAAGTAAACTCACAGACTACCTTAACCTAACAATTATTGATCATAACATTAGGATGCAGAAGGGCTGGCATGGGACTGCCAGCGATGGTGAGCGCTGGCGGACCTAGTCGGCTCTATGGACAATGACACCTCTGGTACCACTAACCTGGGATGACCTCAACCTCATCAAGAGCATGAAGCAAGCAAGAAGCAACATGAGGAAGTTGCTTAATATTTTGAATCAACATTTTAGTCTTCTTCAGACTGTTAATCAAGTTGAAGTCTTGGCAGACTGTTGAGAAGCAGTCCACAGGCATTGCAGCTGCCCTTTAGAATATATTACTGGTGTTGTGTTGTCTGAAAACAACATGTCCCTGACAAGTACTTCATGTACTTTAGATTCCTCTCTCAGCTAAGAGCAACTGAGCAGCTTCTTGTCCAATCTGGTGCAAAGCTAAGTCCAATCAGTCAACAACAAAGATGATGTTGAACAAGGAAAAGGCTAGCACATGGCTGTCCTGTTTTAAACCATTATGGATCCTATATCCCTGCAAAAATAAATATCACATAATCTCATTCTGACTATTTTATAAAATTTGATATGTCAGTGTAAGAAATCAAACGTAGTATAGGCTTGACATAGCTTCTTGACAAATGCTTGACTTGCTCAATGTAGTAGCTAATCTCCCTCAATAAACTTTCTAATGGTTAATGAAACATTACTTATTTATTATGTGGATGTAAACTTAATTAGTTTAGTAAACACTGTTTACAATTAAAAGCCAAATTAGAATGAGGATGTGTTCAGGAACCATGCTGATATAATGCTTGGCATGATTAGCACTCTTCGAACTAATTATCAACTCAAGATGACTGCTTCTACCACTGCCACAACTATTGCTACCAATAACAACAATACTAAGGTACTAAAGACGCATGAGTTGATAAGTCCCTTTAATAAATTGCATGTTGAATGTGAATAGGGGCAAGTATGGGTAAGTGGTTAAGAAGTTCACTTTGCAACCACATAGCTTCAGGTTCAGTCTCTTGTGTAGCACTTCAAGGAAGTGTCTTCTACTATAACCCCAAATCAACTGTCTTGTGGATGAATGTGTGCGTGTGAGTGTGCATGCATGCAGAAGAATGTGCATGAATTGATATTCCACAGTTTTGATTGCCACTGTCTGAGTGTAAAGAACAATATGATATTTCCATTCTTTGTCACTGTTTAAACCAGTCACTCCAAGCTTTCAAAGAACTATGGAATATAAAAAAAAATCCCTGGCTTGAAAAACAGATATGGGTTAGAGACAGGAGGAGCATCCAGCAATAAAATCCTGCCTCAAACAAATCTTCAGCCAACCCATATTAACTTGGAAAAACATGTTAGATAAATGATGAATGAATGAAACTAATATAGAAACAGAAAATAATGAGGAACTGTCAACAAAGTGTAAACAGTTTAATCTTTAATGAAGCAAGTTTTTTTTTCCTTTGGTTTTACAATAACAGGACATTTTGTTCTATTCGTTTAAAATTTGATTTATTATGTTACATAATGAGAATTCTAGTTTGTTGAGCAGTGAACTTCAATTTGACTTTAATGTTATTCAATAAATAATACCTGTAGAGGTAATCAATAATCATAGGTGACAACCATATGAACCAACCAACAAACTAAAACATAAATCTTCATGATAAATACCCGACATGGTTTGGGGAAAACAAATGATAAGTGGATTGTAGGAACAGTAATACCCGTGTTCTAGAAATAGTGATACTTTTAGTTAACAAAAAAAAAAAAGAAGAAAAATACAGTAATAGGTGTATTCTAGAAATGTCATGGAAACATGTATGGTGGGGTTGGAGGTGAGGAATGACACCAGCTTTGCAGTATTTACAAATAAAAAAACAATAATAAAAGCTAACAACATACATAATGTCTGAATTGTACAGCATTGGCTTAATAGCCACCATAAGAAATGACAACAAAAAAACCATGTAGGCACAAGTTTGGCAGTATGGTTAAGAAGCTTGTTTTGCATCCACATGGCTACAAGTTCAGTCATACAGTATGACATTATGGGCAAGCATCTTCTACTATAGTTACAGGCTGACAAATGCCTTATGAGTGAATTTGGTAGGTGTGCAAGCCTGATGTGTAAATATATATATATAGATAGAATAAGTACCAGACTGAAAAAATAAATGTGTACTAAGGTCAGTTCGTTTGATTAAACCCCTCAGAAATGGCACTGTCTAACACTGTTTGGAAAAGAACAGACGTGAAAAATGTCAGAATAGATCAAGTCAAACTAAAAACTGAGTTGATGATAATTTTTCCATTGTGAGGTACTTGACCTCCCTGCTGCAAGCTAATAAATTGTTCGACAATATTAAGATACACTTATTCCATCTGTCTTTTTGTTTCGAGTTCAAATTCTGCCGAGGTCAACTTTGCCTTTCATCCTTTTGGGGTCGTGGCCCCCTCTCCAACAATTTTAGGCCTTGTGCTTAGCGTAGAAAAGAATATTAAGACACACTCACGGTTTATAACGGAGAACTATAACAGCAATGATCTCTACTTAAAATTAGATAGATTCAAGCATTGCAGTAACAGTGACCATATAAGAACTACCAATTTCTTGGCTCTTTTTCTTTGGTATGTTATTGACTGAACTTATTATTTGAGTTCTCTGTGTATATGCATTATCATCATTCAACATCTGTTTTCCATGCTGGCATGGGTTAGATGGTTCGACTGGAGATGGCAAGCTGCACCAGAATCCAGTCTGTTTTGGCTTGGTTTCTACAGCTAGATGCCCTTCCCAATGCCAACTACTCTACAGAGTGTACTGGGTGTTTTTTTACATGTCACCAGCGCTGGCCACAGCCATGAATTCACATAGCATGACATGTCTTCTCAAGTACAGCAATTTGCCAAAAGTCTTGGTCACTTGTTATTGTCTCCATGACACTCAACAACTGAAAATCATATTTTGACTAGTGCATTCTATGTCTTCCTGAGTCTACCTCTTCCACAGGCTCCCTCCACAATTAGAGATCAGCACTTCTTTAAGCAGATGTCTTCATCCATATGCAGAGCATGACCATGCTAGCTCAGTCTTCTCTCTTGCACACTGCATCTGATGCCTCAAAGTGACTAATAAATATTCAGCTCTACAGCTCAACAAACATGCAGTTTCAGGTTCAATCCTACTGTGCAGCACCTTGAACAAGTGTCTTTTACTATAGCTGTGGGCCAACTAAATTCTTGAAAGTGAATTCCACAAACAAAAACTGAAAGAAGCTAGTGGCATGCATGCATGTATGTGTGTTTGTATCCCTTTGTCTTGACATTGTGCACTGATTGCAAACAAAGTCATCATTTACCCCCAAATTATGGTGCTCCGTTGCAATTTTCCATGAAAGCATGTCTGATCATTGACCTGTTCATTGATTGACTAGGGGGAACTATTACAGTGATTGGAAATGAGTGAGAGTTGGCAATAAGATCATCTGGCTGTAGAAAAGTTACCTCAATGAATTTCATCAGACTCATGCAAGCATGGAAAAATGATCATTAAAATGATGATGATGATGATGACAACAACGACAAAGATGGTGATGATGTCAAAGAGGATAATAAAAAGAAACAACAATGATGATGACGATGATGACGGTGGTGATGATGATGATGGCAGCTGCTTCGATAAATTTCATGTGATAATCAATTAATGGATGAGAGAAATAAGTGCAAAGCTATGAATCAAAGAGTGAATCTGTCTTCTATACTGCCACCATAACCTGACATTTTGACAAATCTACACTGACAACAACAATACATGGGGTACATTAGTTAATAGGATAACTTTTAGAAACATAAGCCAACTTTACAATCTCTTTAGATTAGATGAACACAGAAATGGTTAAAAATCTCGAGTTTACAGAGCAAATTCATTAACTCATTATTTAATTTAATTTGATCTCCTCAGATATTTACCATCATCATCATCACTGTCATTGTTTGAATGTCCACTTTCATGCTTGCATGGGTCAGACAGCATTTCATCCGAGATGGATTTTCTAGAGTTGAATGCCTTTCCTGCCACCAACCCTCACCCATTTCCCAGTAAGTTAATATTTCCCCATAATCAGATATAAGATTGGGAATGAAGGACACTGTTTGTATAACAGAGACATTTATTACGGTCACACAGTGTCAAGGCAAGGAGACGGCAACACAGAATTTTTGGGGGTAGACTTTCTTTGGTGCTTCTGTCACCAACCCTTAACTGTTTCTCAACAAGATGTTATTTCCCCACAGCCAGACATATCTTTTTTCTTTTTTTTTTTTTCCATAGATTGAAAACAAATGACAACACTTGTATAATGGTGATGCTTGTTAACAACAAGTGATATCAAGAAGGCCTGCATGTGTACGTACACACGCGTACACACATACACAAAGGCTCACATGCACATACGCACACACACACACGCGGACTCATGTGAACACAAATACACACACATACACATGAAGGGCTGGTGGTGACATGTTCTCGTTAATAAAGTAACTGCTGTTATATTATCACAGGTTTGTGGTAGTAATATTGTTGATGTTATTTTTAAGATGATAGGATGTTATACATGGGAGGTTTGGCTGATATATTTAGCAAACCAAACACCCAAACAGAAGTTAAATTGTAATGTATGCTTATGAATTTTGACTTTGAATATTTATATTGAGAAGGACAAAATGATGCAAAAAGTGAACAAGACAAATATGGAATTGGTATTTCTACCTATTGAACCACTTATGGGAAAGATTGTAACAAATCTAGTTTGTGATTGTCAATATTGTCAAAATAGATTAAAGCACTCAACATGGTCAGAGTAAGATTAAAGCAAAACAAGAGAATCCAAGGAAACTAGTGATGTCATGCATTAGAGAATAACATGTATGTATAAGTTCATAAAGTGAAATACATTAGTATATTGAAGGGGAAGGAGAAGTTTAGTGTTTTGGACATAGTCCTTGATCAGAGAGACTTAAAGAGATGATGTTTGTAGTTCAAATAGGAACACTAATGTCTGTTATGGCATGATGAAGATGTAAGACAATTGAATGTTCATCTTACAAACCTAGGAGAATTGCGATGGTGAGAGTGATTGGGATGGAGAAGAAAAGAAATCTGAAATAAAAAGGAAAATAGTTACAGGTACGGCTGTACACTTCAGAAGCTTACTTTGCAACCACATGGTTTCAGGTTCAATTCCAACACACAACACCTTAGGCAAATTTCTTCTACTATAGCCTGGGTCAACAAATGTCTTGTGACTGAATCTGGTAAATGGAAATTGTATTGAAACCCATCATGTTTGTGTGTGTGTCCATGTGTTTGTTCTCCACACCATTTGACAACTGATTTTAGCTTGTTTACACCCCCATAACTTAGTGGTTCAGCAAGAGACTGATAGAATAAGTACCAGACTTAAAAATAAATACTGGGAGTCAATTTGTTTGACTAACCCCTTCAAGGCAGATTTCCAGTAAGTAAAAAATATGATGTGAAGTAATAACTAACAAGAGCACTCAGAGAGCACAAACCTCCACCAAGGCAACACCAATGTCCTCTCAACAATTAGCTGGAGTTGATTTTTAAAATGAAAATATTTGAAATAAACTCGACTGCTCTCACAAACGAGAATACTAAAAATGAACCCGACCGCTATCAAAAATTAAGTAAAAAAAAAAAAACAGAAAAATAGTCCAGAATCCTTGTCTGGTACCAGATCGATCCCTAATTCTAATCAGTTTGTGCCAGTCATGAGGCCAAACATCCCTGAAAGTTTCATCTGAATCCAGCCAGCAGTTCTTGAGATATCTTGTCCACGGAGAAACAAACATCACTGAAAACAATACCTCTGTCTTTGCTAAGGTAGAGGTAATAATGGTTTCTTTTACTGGTCACAAGGTGACCAATGGTGTTAGAGACAATATAAGGATGAAACAGAGATACAAAATGATTGGGGGTTTACACTGAGTAAGAAGGAATTGACAAAAATATCTGATTTAAGAATAAAATTTCATCATATTTTCCAATAGCGAAGAGAGAGAAATACTAGGATATTTTTCAGAAAACTTCTCAAAAGCCTTGGATTACTCTACCGCATCAAAGACCTCAACGGTGTTCTCTATGTGTTTCTTTCCTCCTGCTTAGAAAAACTCAATTGGTGTAGACTCATTCATCTATCATAATAATGGTTTCAAATTTTGGCACAAGGCCAGCACTTTTGAGGGAGAGGAATTTAGTCAATTACATTGACACCCCCCCCCCCCCCACTTCTTGATCAGTACTTTATTTTATCAGACCTGAAAGGATGAAAGGATGAAAGACAAAGTGGACCTTGTTAGAATTTGAGTGTAAGGCGCCGGAAATGTTGCTAAGCATTTTGCCTGGCGTACTAACAATTCTGCCAACTTACCTCCTTAGGTGGTGGTAGTAGTAGTAGTAGTAGTAGTAGTAGTAGTAGTAGTAGCAGTAGCAGCATTAGTACTAGTAGTAGTAGTAGTAGTATATGAAATCACCATGTTGCACACATATGGTTGTGATGCATGCACCTGGTGTACCCTTATCAGACATGTAGTGATGATGGGGTATATTGGGCTTTGTATATTTGTACCCCAGGTTCACTTTGATGGCATGCACTGCTCTCTCAGTCGATAATGGTAATAATGATGATTATGGAAATGATGGTTTCAAGTTCTGGCACAAGACTAGCAAGTTCAGGGGAGGGGGTAAGTCGATTACATAGACCCCAGTATTCAACTGGTACTTATTTTATCGATGATAGGCAAAGTCAGCCTCATCAGATTGTGAACTCAGAATGTAAAGACAGACGAAATGTACTAATTGACCGAATAATGCAATGTTTTTTGTTCGCTATTCCTACAACTCAATAATAATAATAATAGAAATATGAAATATGAGAAAGAAGATGATGATTGGAAAAAGATGCAGATATTATATATCAAAACAATAAAAAAAATATTAATAAATTAAGAATGAAGGAGGCAGAGAAGACAACAGAGACAGGGAATGGGGGAGAATAAGAGAAGAGAAGATTAGTAAAGAAAAAGGGAAAAAAAAACAATTTAAGGAGAATAATAAAGGATAGCAAAAAAAAAAAATAGTATGAGAAAATAAAAATGAATAGAAAGGAGAAAAATGAAAGAAAAAAGGAAAAGGAGTTAAAGTGGGAGGGGAAAAGGGGAGAAAGAGAGAGAGAGAGAGAGGGATAGAAAGACAGAAATAAAGAGAGAGAAAGTGAAAGTGGGCAGGAAACCAGAGGAGCAACAATCATGTATCTTAGAAAACAACTCATTAAAACAAGGAATTTGAATGTCTTCCAATTCATAGAATTCTTGCCTGAAAACTAGGCAGCATTTAAAACTCATAAATGATTTTATTGGTGTCTACCTTTTTTCTTTCTTTTTATCATTATTTTTGATAGATTATAAACATTTTTATCAGAATGGCAACTTTATTGAGGGGGGAAAAAGATTTCAAAAGAGAGAAAAGAGAAAGGAGTTCTTTATAAAGAACTTTTACTAATTTTCCCATTGTAATCATTATCTTATGTAGAGACAAAAGTGTAAACAGCTAAATAGGGGAACAACAAGCAAACAGCATAAAAGGGGAGCTTTCAAATAGTGGCTCAATCTGTAAGAAATAGCCAAATCACACCTTGTCATAAGCCAAGAAGGAAGCTTTGGTGGTTCCTTGTCCTGTTAGAAATAGCAACCAAATCCTTCTCCAAGCACATTCTATTGTCATAAATAAATAAGGAAGGAAGGAAAAAATGCCACATAATGTAACCCAAGATGTACACCATAATAAAGATGAGATGGTCATGGATAGAAGTCCTTTCATCTATTATAAGTCTCCTTGACCTTTGAACTACCTGTAGCTAAACTACAATGACAATAGATTGATGGTGCATAACCTGTTAATATTACAACATTCTCTTCATGTTTCCAGGTTGAACATATTTGACTTCTAATGTTCAATTCCCCAGTTTCTATTTCAATAACACATCTAAAGTTGAAGTGGGACAATGTAGTTTACAACTCTAAGCACTGTCAGCTCTGTGAAATGCAAAGCAAACCAACATTTATGCAGCTGCTCAACCTGTTTGAATTATAGTATCCAACCTCCTGCAGTCTGTTCTTTATTGTCTTGAAACATTGGAGTGGAGTGATCAACATCACACAACACATGTGCAAGAATTCATGTTGAATAGTAATGGGAACCTTAATTAATTATAATTCTATCATTTGAATATTGAAAAATCAATGGGTACTGCTACCTCCTCTTTAGACAAAATGATCTTTTAAAAAATTGTCAGAAAAAAATTACCAAAATGTAGTGTGCGTGTGCGTGTGTGTGTGTGTGTGTGTGTGTGTGTGTGTGTGTGTGTTTTGTTCTGTTCCAAATATTGGCAGGATAAAAAACAAAAAAAAAAAGACAATAGAAACTACTCCCTTCAGTAAGAGATAAATATCATTTATTATACACAGGATTTAAATTCAAGCTACCATAAGTTTCATGCTTCTGAAATACAATGGTCAGACAAGCTTGAGTAGCATGTGTATTTCCAAGCAGTCATTCAGACCCCCACCACACACACACACACACACGCACGCACACACACACACACATATGAGTAAGTGGAAAGATGAAAGAAAGTGACACTCAACATATCTAGTAGGAGCTACATTTACTTTTTAATAAGTTTGACTCAGTTTCATAAGACTTAGAGCTTCGTGAGCATGCAAGACTGAACTATTTCATTACATATTAGGAGAAAAGAATGCTCTCTCTCTCACCCTCACACACATGCATACTTACTTTTTAAGATGATAAAGTGCAATTTTTAAGTATTTGACTACCATTTCAAGTATGTTGAATGACCACATAAGTACCTTTACATGGGTTTCAGAGGCTGGTGGTTTTCAGCTACCCAACTACCTACACACACACACACACACACACACACACACACACACACACACACACACACAAATCAGGGAAAGATGATCTACAGCCACAGATGTATGACTATTTGTAAACAAATATCAGTCAGCTTTAAAGACAAGAACCACTTCTATCCAAATTGTCAATTGACCAATCATGTTGAAATTATATGTCTTGCTTTCTGTTTTTTAGATTTTATACTTCCACTGAGGGAGCTCTTATTTTATACACCTGTAAAGTGAATTTTAATCTCAATTAATCAAGGTTTTTCAATTCACTCTATTACATATGATACACTGTACCATGTTTCATTTCATTTCAAACCAGTCAAGAGTAAAGTTTTGTACTATCACAATTATAGGTTTTTAATTTGCGTTTTTTTTAAACTTATTTTTGGCATTGTTTTGCTTCAATGCATTCTTCTTTGCCTTTAGTCAATATGAATGTTTTGTTGTATATTTATCCCAAGCTAGGTTAACACTGGCAGAATATGCTTATGATCAAAAGATGTTTCTTATTTATCCCAGAGTTTAACACTGAATGAGTAGGCATATAATCGAAAAATGTTCCAGCCATGCTCATCACATTTTTCTTACTTGAGCATAATGTACGTAGGACTGTATTATCCACATGTCTTCCTTTTTTTAAAAGATAGTAAAGTGGGATTTGGCAGTGAAAGGGAGAGATAGAGAGAGACTTGACTGATATTTCTAACAGGGAAGTTGACCATACTCTTTTACTCTTTTACTTGTTTCAGTCATTTGACTGTGGCCATGCTGGAGCACCGCCTTTAGTCGATCAAATCGAACCCAGGACTTATTCTTTGGAAGCCTAGTACTTATTCTATCGGTCTCTTTTTGCCAAACCGCTAAGTTACGGGGACGTAAACACACCAGCATCGGTTGTCAAGCAATGGTGGGGGGACAAACACAGACACACAACCACACATACATATATATATACATATATATATATATATATATATACGATGGGATTCTTTCAGTTTCCGTCTACCAAATCCACTCACAAGGCTTTGGTCAGCCCGAGGCTATAGTAGAAGACACTTGCCCAAGGTGCCACGCAGTGGGACTGAACCCGGAACCATGTGGTTGGTAAGCAAGCTACTTACCACACAGCCACTCCTCCATATAAATGTTTACTTATTAACTTTTCAATGGTGATGTTTTAGCAGTCAACTTTGAGAGAAAAAAAGCATTTGTGTACATGTGAATGTATTAAAAGAATTAGTAATATGTGAGTTATCTGTAAATGTGCCCATATGTCTTAATGAGTATAACAGTAGTGATATTTGCAGTACCAATGATGATTTACCCTAAGTGGACCAAACAAATGGTTAACCTTTGGCCTTACCTTTGGTCGGGTGTCAACCACATACATAAATGATGACTCTGGGTTCACTCTCAAAATGGCATTGAGCATCTGTTCATCTTCCACGCATCGAGCACTGAATCCAGCAAGCGGTTGACTGCAACGGCAGATAGCAGCCTAACAAAGAAAGAATATAGATTGATTTTTTTAACTCAGCAAGTAATAGAAAATGCTTGTCATATGTAATAATAGTTTTAGGAAAACAGAAACAAAAACAAAAAATGAATAAATAAATAAAAGAATAGGAAGAAAGGAAAATGCTTTTCAATCCATCTTTTTAACCCTTTAGCATTTAAATTGGGTTCATTCCATCTAAATATTCAAATGACCTACTCTGGCCTCTCACATCAACCATACAATGTCATTCTAAAATTAAACAATCATACCATTGATATCTTGAACCTACAAGAGCAATGTGAAATAAAGTGTCTTGCTCAAGGACACAGTGTGTCACCAGCTTTCAAACTCATGACCTAATGATCGTGAGCTGAAGACCCAACCACTAAGCTACATGCCTTCACACCCAATGAGCTTCCAGTTTCTGCCAATCAAATTCACTCAAAACGCATTGGCTGGCTGGAGGCTATAGTAGAAAACACTTGCCCAAGGTGTAACACAGTAAGGCCAGACCTATTTGTTTATTTTGAATATACAAATAAGGAATTTATTTCATTTCATTTCATTCAATTTTAGTTTGATAAATATTATTCTTTGAAAAATTAGTTTCCAATTTATTATTTCGTATAAGCACATGAAATTTGAATAAAGCAAAGTTATAATCATTGCACCTATGAGCGCATGCATGATTGTGTAGTTAAGAAGCTTGCTTTGCAACCATGAAGTTTTGGGTTCAATCTCACTGCACAGCGCCAGGGGCAAGTATCTTCTATTTTAGTCCCAAACTGATCAATGCCATGCAAGTGAATTTGGTAAACAGAAATTGTGGAAGCTCATCACACACACACACACACACACACACACACACATATATATATATATATGGATGTATATTGTATTTCCTTGTATTTGTGACACTGCTACCTTCACACACACACACAACTCAACAATCAGCGTCGATGCGTTTGCATCCTTGTAACTTAGTAAAAGAGACCAACAGAGTAAGCACCAGACTATTAAAAAATAGGCACTGGGGTCAATTTGACAGTGCTCTAGCATACATGTAGTCCAAAGACCAAAACAAGTAAATGGTAAAAGACAATATAACATTATCTGATATTACTTACAGTGGCAAATATTTACGACCAACATTATCCACCATGTAATATAAAGCACTCTAGCTGAAAGATAAATATCAAAACACAGAGCCTGTCCTAATCAGACTATACTCATTATTAACCTGAGCCAGTTTCGATGAGGTTACAACCAAACTATCAATCATGAGTAGACATTTCTTGTTCCACTACATTAAATATATTGGTTTGGAATTTTGGCACAAGGCCAACAATTTTAGAGGAGTTGATTACATCTACCCCAACCCTCTCTCCTCCTCTTCATCATCGTTATCATTTAATGTCCATTTTTTTTCATGCTGGCATGGGTTGGACAGTTTGACCAGGGCTGGCAGGCTGGACAAGGTTCCAGTCTGATTTGGCTTCGTTTCAATGGCTAGATGCGCTTCCTAACACCAACCACTTTACAGAGTGTACTGGGTGACTTCTACGTGGCACTGACACAGGTGTAATCACATGATGGGATCCTGAACGGTTTCTGTTCCCCAAATTCTACTCCCAAGATATTGATCAGCCTGGGATTATAATAGAAAACACTTCTTCAAGGTATAGTGTAGTGGGATTAAACCCAAAACTGCATTGTTGTGAAGCAAACTTTCTTAGCCACACCACCACACCTGAGCTTGTTTGGTGAGGTGTATATATATATATATATATATATATATATATATATATATATATAATCATCATCATCATCATCATCATCGTTTAACATCCGCTTTCCATGCTAGCATGGGTTGGACGATTTGACTGAGGACTGGTGAAACCGGATGGCAACACCAGGCTCCAATCTAATTTGACAGAGTTTCTACAGCTGGATGCCCTTCCAAACGCCAACCACTCAGAGAGTGTAGTGGGTGCTTTTACGTGTCACCCGCACGAAAACGGCCACGCTCGAAATGGTGTCTTTTATGTGCCACCCGCACAAGCCAGTCCAGGGGCACTGGCAACGATCTCACTCGAAAATCCTACGGGAGCCAGTCAGGCGGTACTGGCAACGGCCACGCTCAAAATGGTGCATCTCATGTGCCACCCGCACAAGAGCCAGTCCAGGGGCACTGGCAACGATCTTACTTGGCTTGCCGGGTCTTCTCACGCACAGCACATTTCCAAAGGTCTCAGTCAGTAGTCATCGCCTCGGTGAGGCCCAATGTACGAAGGTCTTGCCTCACCACCTCAGCCCAGGTCTTCCTGGGCCTACCTCTTCCACGGGTTCCCTCAACTGTTAGGGTGTGGCACTTTTTCACGCAGCTATCCTCATCCATTCTCACCACATGTCCATACCAGCGCAATCGTCTCTCTTGCACACCACAACTGATGCTTCTAATGTTCAGCTTTTCTCTCAAGATACTTACACTCTGACGGGTATTCACATTGACATTACACATCCAACGGAGCATACTGGCTTCATTCCTTGCGAGCTTACGTATGTCCTCAGCAGTTACAGCCCATGTTTCACTGCCATGTAGCATGGCTGTTCGTACGCATGCGTCATACAGTCTGCCTTTTACTCTGAGTGAGAGTCCCTTTGTCGCCAGGAGGATAGCTTTACATTGTAGATTATACACATATTATATTATGTTATATTATATTATATTATATTATACACATGTAGAGCTTGAAACACGTGTACCGCGGAATCCTTTGTAGTTTTGTTGTTATTTTTTTCTTTTGGATTTACAATTTATATATATATATATATATATATATATATATATATACACACACACACACACACACATAATGGGACTCTACTCAGTTTTCAACAAAATTCAGTCACAAA
Source organism: Octopus bimaculoides (assembly GCF_046866305.1). Taxonomy (NCBI): domain Eukaryota; kingdom Metazoa; phylum Mollusca; class Cephalopoda; order Octopoda; family Octopodidae; genus Octopus; species Octopus bimaculoides. The sequence goes on along the minus strand of NC_142940.1, from coordinate 45,493,229 downwards.
GCATTGGTTGGTTCAGGGGTATAGTAAAAGGCACTTGCTGAAAGTGCCACACAGCAGAACTGAACCCCAAATCACATGGTTGCAAAACAAGCAGCTTAATCACATAGCCATACCTGCACCTACTTTTTATTTATTATTTTTTTTTGTCTCTGTTGGCAAAAGCTAACTAGATTTCAATTGATTTCTATTACTGGATAGCAGACATCACCAATCAATTAGATAAGGGCAGAACTTGGCATCACCTCAGTGAATTAAAGAACCATCAAGATATTGATATTAGGTAAGATTATATCCATAAATACATTTGCATTATATATATAAATCATGGTAAAAGTTTTGATTTCAGGAATTAAAAGAGAAGTAGGTTGGCCAAACAAATATAGTGCTTTTTGTTTACCAAAGTTGTAATGCTGTAAGTCTCAATCAGATAAGAATTAAACAAGACAGATTATTTAGAACTAGCTCATAAGACTTAAAGCTGACCAGAGTTTCTCTGGTCTTTGCAAAAATGATTAAAATATTATTAGTAATTGAAGCTAATGTGGTCTTCCGCCCACAGCATAATTACGTTTAATTAGCTTTTTTGCTGTTTGTAACATTAGATATGTTTGAGGTAATTTAACTGAATTGCCTACAGAGCAAACTACAAGAAGATTAAAAAATCTATACTGTTGCTCATATGAAGCATAAAACAAAATATTTCATTCAATTAATCAGATACTGCATTGAGGGATGGTCTATGCAACTGCTTTATGCATTGGTGGATATTGAGAGATTAAACTGGCTACAGGCACAGATGTGGTTGTGCGGTAAAGAAGCTTTGCTTTCCAAACACTTGGTTCTGAGTTCAATCCTACTGTGTGACACCTGTGTGGCCCAGGGTCAACAAAAACTTGTAAGTGGATTTGGTAAACAGAAACTCAGCCATTATTATGATTGACCGTTGACTGAACACTATTCAATTTTTTTTCTCCGTGTTTTTCTCCTTGTCTCCGTATTCTTTCTGTTGAAGAGCGTAGCTCGAAACGTCAAAGACTTTCCGTATTCCCGAGCGTCATACTAATATATACTTTTGTTATTTACACCACCTGTCCTCGTCTGTTGTTATTATTTGTATATTCTCCCATATATATATATATATATATATATATATGAATATAAAAATATATATATATATATATGAATATAAAAATATATATATATATATATATATATATATAT
>NC_142940.1:45105967-45140967 GCF_046866305.1 Octopus bimaculoides | reverse complement strand
TTGCAAGTTTTCTTTTCAGGTACACGACACTGCTTTTCCCCTTCCCAGGCTACAGGCCCACACCCCCAACACCCATACTGTTAGGATTGGCACTCTCAACGTCGGCACGCTGAAAGGTAGATCTGGTGAAATTGTTGAGATGCTTGAACGGAGATGCGTAGATATGTGCTGCATCCAGGAAGTAAGATGGAGAGGAGGTTCTGCAAGGTTCCTCACAGGCAAAGAACACAGGTACAAGATTTCCTGGGCAGGGAACACTGACGGGGTCGGGGGCGTAGGAATACTTCTAGCGGAGAAATGGGTGGATAAGGTAATCGAGGTCGTCAGAGTAAGTGACAGAGTACTTAAGATCAGACTAGTGCTTCATCATAGATTTCTGCGGGACAACCTGTTGAAAGCCACCGACCAGATTTGTGGGTGGTGTAAGGTCCCCTCCCAACCCAGAGTAACGTGGTGGTGGAACAAGGAGGTAGACAGGGCTATTAGACAAAAGAAACAGGCTTGGAAGGACTGGAAGAACGGTGGTAGCAGGGAATTGTACCAATGTGCCAGAAGGGAGGCTAGACGACAGGTTTATTTAGCCAGAGGGGAAGCAGATAAGGAAAGATTTGCCAATGTTCTGCGCCGTGAGGACCAAAGACTCAAGGTATTTCGTGTTGCAAGACAGTGTAGGAGAGAGAATAGTGATGTTGTAGGAGAGAAATGTGTTCGCATGGATGATGGTACGCTTGCATTAAATGAGGATGCAAAGAAAGAGGTCTGGAGATGCCACTACGATAGATTGCTTAATAAAGAGAATGAATGGGAGAAAGAGAGCCTGCCTTATGTCGACCCAATAGAGGGACCAGCTATCCGAGTTGATAGTACCAGGGTAGATAAAGCAATTAAGAGTATGAAGACCGGGAAAGCCCCCGGCCCATCAGGAATCACTGCAGAGATGCTCAAAATATCTGGCAGTGTTGGCTATAGCCTAGTCACCCGTATTACGAACCAGGTGATACACGAAGGAGTCATACCCTATGACTGGTGTAGCAGCATCATAGTCAACTGCTACAAAGGTAAAGGGGACGCTTTAGATACAAATAATTACAGAGGCATCAAGCTGTTAGATCAGGTTATGAAAGTTACAGAGAGGGTCATAGCCCAACTAATTAGGGAGCGAATCAATTTAGATGAGATGCAGTTTGGGTTCGTGCCAGGTAAAAGCACTACTGATGCCTTATTTCTAGCGAGACAGTTGCAGGAGAAATACCTAGCTAAGGATAAACCTCTGTACCTGGCTTTCGTTGACATGGAGAAAGCCTTTGACAGGGTCCCCCGATCCCTTATCTGGTGGTCAATGAGGAAACTTGGGATAGAAGAATGGTTAGTGAGAGCTGTGCGAGCCATGTACAGAGATGCTGCCAGTAAGGTGAGGGTTGGAAATGAGTACAGCAATGAATTCCGGGTAGAGGTAGGGGTCCACCAAGGTTCCGTCCTCAGCCCCCTATTATTTACCATAGTCCTCCAGGCAATCACAGAGGAGTTCAAGACAGGTTGCCCCTGGGAGCTCCTCTATGCTGATGACCTTGCCCTAATTGCGGAGTCACTATCAGAACTAGAGGAGAAGTTTCAGGTGTGGAAGCAAGGTCTAGAATTGAAGGGCCTTAGAGTCAACCTAGCTAAAACCAAAATCCTAATAAGTAGGAAGGTAGATAAAACACAAACCCCTTCAGGTAGATGGCCCTGCTCAGTATGTAGAAAAGGAGTAGGTAGTAACTCTATAAGATGTACCCGGTGCAAGCTATGGACACATAAGAGGTGCAGCAACATCAAAGGCAGGTTAACTAGCAAGTTAGTTTTTGTTTGTGGCAGATGTTCAGGTGCAATAAAGACTGCAAACAAACAGGAAACAACTTCTATCTCATTCCAGGGTGAAAAACTAGAGGTAGTCGATAGCTTCCGCTATCTGGGCGACCAAGTTAGTAGTGGGGGTGGGTGCGCTGAAAGTGTAGCTGCTAGAATAAGAATAGCCTGGGCAAAGTTTAGAGAGCTCTTACCCCTGCTGGCGACAAAGGGACTCTCACTCAGAGTAAAAGGCAGACTGTATGACGCATGCGTACGAACAACCATGCTACATGGCAGTGAAACATGGGCTGTAACTGCTGAGGACATACGTAAGCTCGCAAGGAATGAAGCCAGTATGCTCCGTTGGATGTGTAATGTCAATGTGAATACCCGTCAGAGTGTAAGTATCTTGAGAGAAAAGCTGAACATTAGAAGCATCAGTTGTGGCGTGCAAGAGAGACGATTGCGCTGGTATGGACATGTGGTGAGAATGGAGGAGGATAGCTGCGTGAAAAAGTGCCACACCCTAACAGTTGAGGGAACCCGTGGAAGAGGTAGGCCCAGGAAGACCTGGGCTGAGGTGGTGAGGCAAGACCTTCGTACATTGGGCCTCACCGAGGCGATGACTACGGACCGAGACCTTTGGAAATGGGCTGTGCGTGAGAAGACCCGGCAAGCCAAGTAAGATCGTTGCCAGTGCCCCTGGACTGGTTCTTGTGCGGGTGGCACATGAGATGCACCATTTTGAGCGTGGCCGTTGCCAGTACCGCCTGACTGGCTCCTGTAGGATTTTCGAGCGAGATCGTTGCCAGTGCCCCTGGACTGGCTTGTGCGGGTGGCACATAAAAGACACCATTTCGAGCGTGGCCGTTTTCGTGCGGGTGACACGTAAAAGCACCCACTACACTCTCTGAGTGGTTGGCGTTAGGAAGGGCATCCAGCTGTAGAAACTCTGCCAAATCAGACTGGAGCCTGGTGTTGCCATCCGGTTTCACCAGTCCTCAGTCAAATCGTCCAACCCATGCTAGCATGGAAAGCGGACGTTAAACGATGATGATGATGATGATGATGGTGCATAAATTGTCAAGTAAATGAGACGCATCTTTGCCTCCACTGATTCACTTGCAAAGTTTTGAGTAAAACTATTTCGTTGCAGACCTCCGGCCATTTTGTTCTGTTGTTAATTCTGTAGATGACCTCAAACACAAAGTCTTTCCCAACTTTAAATAAAACTACCAAAATCACAATTGGCTATGTGAAAGAGCAATATTAGCTCCAAAAAACGTAGTTGTTACAAAAATTAATCAACACCTGATGCATTCTCTTCCCGGCAATCTTCAAACTGAAAACCTCCCCACATATTATCACTTAAAGTTGGAACGCCTGTTATGCTGCTCCGCAATCTGGAACCACCAAGACTTTGCAATGGAACACGACTCGTGATAAAGAAAATGATGTCACATGTTATCGAGGCTACCATTCTTTCTGGATGTGCAAAAGGGGATGACGTCTTTATTCCAAGAATTCCTCTTACTCCATCAGGAGCAGACATTCCTTTTACATTCAGAAGACTACAATTCCACCTTCGTGTGACTTTTGCCATGTCCATAAACAAATCTCAGGGTCAAACACTGTCTGTAGCTGGTCTTCTCTTGGAAGAGCCCTGCTTCTCACATGGACAACTGTCTGTTGGCTGCTCAAGAGTGGGCAGCAAAAAAAACCTATTTGTATATGCTCCACAAGGGAAAACAAGGAACATTGTTTACAACGAGGTCTTATAATCACAACAGCAAGAAAGTATGTACATGATCACCTTCTTTTACGAAACTTCATTGACTTTCATATATTTATATTGATATACATATATATACGTGTGTTTGGGTGCGTGTGTGTATATACATCTCTATATATAAAGATGATGCGTAGTCTAGACGGCGTTTTTAGATTTCATTATTCTCTTTAACCCGGGCAACGCCGGGTATTTCTACTAGTTATTAATATTATTATAGTATATGCCACTGAGGTCAGTTTTGCATTTCATCCTCAGGGTCAATGAAGTAAGTACCAGTTGAGTACTGGAGTCGACATAATTGACTATTCCCTTCCACCAAAATTTCAAGTTTTGTGCCTATAGTAGAAAGGATAAGACTGTGAGCTGGTAGGATCATTAACACACTAGACAGAGTGCTTAGTGGCATTTTTTCTGCTTTTATGTTCTGGGTTCAAATTCCATCAATGTAATCATCTTGCCCCACCTCCACCAAAATTTCAGGCCTTGTGCCTATTGCAGAAAAAATTATAGTTATTATAATTGCCTCTGCCATTGAATTTGACTTTATCTTTCACCCTTTTGGGATCAATAAAGTAAGCCCCAGTTGAGCACTGAGTTCCACTCACAAAATTTCAGGCTTTATGCATACAGTTGGAAGGATTATTATTAATATTGTACCAAAATTAGAAAGAATTATTATTATTATTATTATTACTATCATTGTTGAAGGCAGCAAGCTGGCAGAATCGTTAGCACACTGGACAAAATGCTTGGCGGTATTTCGCCAGTCACTACATTCTGAGTCTAAATTCCACCAATGTCGACTTTACCTTTCATCCCTTCGGGGTTGATAAATTAAGTACCAGAGAAACACTGGGGTCGATGTAATCATCTAGCCCCACTCCCCCACAATTTCAGGCCATGTGCCTATAGTAGAAAGGATTATTGCTATCATTGTTAAGGTGGTGAGCTAGCAGAATGGTTAGCATCCAGACAAAATGTTTAGCTGTATTTTGTCCAACTTTACGTTCTGCGTTCAAATTCCACCAACATCAACTTTGCTTTACATCCTTTCAGGGTCAATAAAATAAGTCACAAATGAGTACCAGGTTCAATATAATCAACCTACTCCTCCCCTAAATTTGCTGGACTTGAACCAAAATTTGAAAATATTATTATTATTATCATTGTTTAAAGTTCCCTGTCAGTCCTGATCCGTCAGATCAATGACTTTCTAGCTGTGATCATCTCATCATTTTCTTGAGGAACTGTAAACCTAGGACTACATTGTCCTATGAGTTCTCCCTTCTGATGGAAGATCGAGTGTGTCAAACATACAAACCAAAGTAGTGATTAATCTGATCCTCAACTCAATTTTGTAAACAAAAATCTGTTAAATATGTATTACTAGCATGCATTCAGAGTTATAATGTATATTCAACCATTTAGTCGTTTATTTTGGCCTACATTAAGCATGTTTTTTTGTTTTTGTTTTTTTTTGTTTTTTTTAAGGAATAATTTTCTCTATCCGACCAGCAAGATGTACTTTATGCTGCAATCCAGCCTGCAAAGTCAAACAACTTTGACATCCTGGTGGTCAACTGATATTTGAGGAACATCTGGCTGCTACCTAGAATAGGTCAAACCACCATATAAGATTCTCTGGTTAGCTTGTAAGCATCCTTGCATAAAAGGAGAGTTAGGATGGAGTTTGTCTTAGTTTTTATGACATTTCACTATATTATTGAGAAACATCTAAGGGAACGTCAGGCAGGTATAGGTTTAGCACTAAAACATTAAACAAATATCAATTGCTGTAGTACTCACACTAGATGCCTAATTTGGTAAGCTCTATCATTGTACATTGAAAGTCAAATATCTAAATGTCTTATAAATGAACATAGTTCAAGCTGAACATCAACAACATTGAATTCACCAACCTGGGAATGCTTTCAAGCATAGGTTTGTTGTTTTATCTGTTTGATTTGCAACCAGGATGTTTCAAGTTCAATCACAATGCATGGTGCTTTGGACAAGCATTTTCTTTTATAGCCCCAGGTTGGCTAATCAATGTCTAGTGAATGGAATTTGGAAGATAAAGATTTTGCAACACAATATTATCAACATCATCATCATCATTTTACTGCACCAATTTTCCATGCTTGCATGGGTCATAAAATCTGTTAAGGCAGATTTTCCTACAACCAAATACTCTCCCTGTCACTAACCCTCATCTATTTTCACGCATATTAATATTTGCGCTTGTCCTTCAAACATGATCGACATAATGGTCAAACACGTTTTCACGAAAGTTTGCAAACAAATGTCAGTAACAATTGATAATTAGGATACAATACTGAGACAAGGATGAACATACACTCATGTGAGCTTCTTCTATTCTCCAGATCCACTCACAAAGCTTTTGGTCAACTGGTAGGGTGGAGAGATAGCAGGAGACACATGCCTAAAGTGTCAGACTAAACCTAAAACTTTGCGATTGCAAAGTGAACTTCTTAACTACAGAACCATGTTTGCACATACATATATGCATATATGTTGTGTGTGTAAAATGGCTGGCGTTAGAAGGCATTCAACCATAAGAACTATGTCAAAGCAGACACTGAAGCATAATATAGTCATTTGACTAGTCAGATCTTGTCAAACCAGTCAACCTAGCAGCCCATGCTATCATGGAAAACATACAAAAAGATGATGATGAAGATAGCATATCTTTCACCAAAGTATATCACCGTAAGATGTAAACAGCAGCAAGAAGAAAGAAAATAACTAATTTCAGATAAAAATTTTGAGTATATTTGTTCTGAGTGAGTTACACACACACACTCAATCCCCTGCCACTCTCTATGCCATCATTAAATTCAGTGAACTATAGTGATTGGTTTGTGGGAAACTTGAAACCAACAATGCTTATTGTTCAGCAAATAGGATATAAAATAAAAAGAATAAATAGTAATACAACTAATTAAAAAAAGAACAAAAAACACCATCATTACACATTACTTCATTTGAATCAACTTGCCTAGCTAAATATAAGTGCTGCAACCATTTCCTGGTTCAGTAGTTGGCTAATGGTAGTAAGAGCATCCAACCATAAAATTCACATGCTTTGATAATAAGAATACATCTAAGTTTACAAAATTATTATTTATTAAAATGTAATGAAATATTAAAAAAAAAAACCCACTATTGTAACATCAATCCACTTAAACTAAATTTCATAAATGAATACTATACAAAACAACTGAACTCTGTTAGTGTTACCTTAAAACAAAATTAAAACATGAATAGAAATATATATATATGTAAATTACAACATCTAATTAACATAATGCATCAGATAGGTTAAGTTAATTATTTCATTTAATTATTGAATCATCAGAAAATGCATGCTCCAGCAATTTACAAATGTCTAACAATTTGCAAAAGAAAAAGACAAAAAGAACACTCCACCTAAACTAACATGAAATAGTACAAAAAAAAAAAAATTTTTTTAAAGAATGTATGTAAAACAGCTACATTTCCTGAAACGTGGGTGTTGCATGCCAATGGTAGTTGTTTTTGTTATTATTATTAAGGCGGTGAGCTGGCAAAATTGTTTGCACACTGGGCAAAATTGTTTGCACACTGGGCAAAATGCTTAATAGTATTTTGTCCATTTTCACATTCTGAGTTCAAATTCCGACGTGGTTGACTTTGCCTTTCATCCTTTCGAGGTCAATAAATTATGTACCAGCGAAACACTGGGATCAATGTAATAGACTAGTCCCCTATCCATAAATTTCAGGTCATGTGCCTTTAGTAAAAAGGATTATCATTATTTAAGGCGGTGTGCTAGCAGAATCATTAACATGCTGGGCAAAATGCTTAGTAGGATTTCATTTGTCTTTACATTCTGAGTTCAATTCCAAGGTCAACTTATCCTTTCAGGGTTGATATAAGTACCAGTTGACTACTGGGGTCTACTTAATTGACTTACCCCTCCCTGAAGTTGCTGGCCTTGTGCTAAAATTTGAAACCATTATTATTATGGCAGATAAGCTGAATTAAGGCATCAGAAGAAATACTTTGCTGTTTTTCTTCTGGCCCCTTAGATTTTGAGTTCAAATCCTACTGAGGCCAACATTATACTTTATGTGTGTTTAAGTGTGTATCTATGTGTATGTTTTTACGTACTTATATATGTATAGTGGAGGCGCAATGGCCCAGTGATTAGGACAGCGGACTCGAGGTCATAGGATCGCGGTTTCGATTCCCAGACCAGGCGTTGTGAGTGTTTATTGAGCAAAAACACCTAAAGTTCCATGAGGCTCCGGCAGGGGATGGTGGCGAACCCTGCTGTACTCTTCCACCACAACTTTCTCTTACTTCCTGTTTCTGTTGTGCCTGTAATTCAATGGGTCAGCCTTGTCACACTGTGTCACGCTGAATATCCCCGAGAACTATGTTAAGGGTACACTTGTCTGTGGAGTGCTCAGCCACTTGCACGTTAATTTCACGAGCAGGCTGTTCCGTTGATCGGATCAACTGAAACCCTTGACGTTGTAAGCGACGGAGTGCCAACAACAACAATATATGTATAGATGATATGTTCACATGTATGTGTGTTTGTGCAAGTGTATACTTATGTGTATATTTATATGTGCATGTGTTTTGTTCCTGAAAGCTGAACTGATTCAATAAACTAAAACATTAATGTACAAATGACAAAATAAATAAATAAAGCTTTCTCCACAAGTTAACATCCTGTTCTAAGGGCAAATAAGAAATATTTCCTAAATAGGATGTATCCTGTTATGAAACATCCTAGTTTGATACAAGCAATTACTGCATCAGATAACCATCCTGTTGTGACACATCCTATAGTGACACACAATTACTTCAATCATTACATGGCAGTCAGCTTCCCAGCCACATGGTTCTATGCATGGGTAAGTGTTTTCTACTATAGCCCTAGGCCAACCAAAGTCTTGTGACTGAATCTGGTAGACAGAAACTGAAAGAAGTTTGTTGTGTATGTAATTTAAAAAAGAATAAGATAAATCTCAAATGCAGAATAGCTGTGCAATTCACCCAATGCTTCCAAATCTTGATATATAAAAGAGAGTTTGTGTGTGTGCATATGTTTCTTATGGAATCGAAAACTGAGTTGCTGATTTTGACATCTGAGGTATCAAAAGATTCAGTAATCTTTTGGCTACCAAATAAACTTTATTTTCATTTACATATCTGCATTACAAAAATTTAACATTATAATCTTTCTCTAAGTCAACTATTGTAAATAACATTTTATACCACCACCACCACAATGTCACATTTATGTGTATGTTTTATGTACTTGTATATGTATAGATGATATGTTCACATGTATGTGTGTCTGTGCAAGTGTATACTTATGTGTGTTTGTTACGTATGTTAGGCCAAAGACTGAGAAGTATGTGTGATAGTGTATGTGTGTCAGTATACAAACATTTTTGTGATGACTGACATACACACATACATCTAAAGACAAACAGACATACAGAGGGACGGAGATAGGCCTGAGGTGTGCGTGAATGTATGTCTGTATGTGTCTGTCTTAGTATATGTATGTGACTGTACCACCCAACAGTGAAACGTGCTGATTTTGAAAGAGTTTAGTTTAGTTGTATCCTCTCATTCTGTGGAATGGACAAGATGGGTATCATTTCAATACTCCACAGATTGAACCTGCAACAGGAGAGCCAATTACAAACAAAAGGGTGTCATCTATGACTTCTATTCTTACCAGCTGATGTTAAGACCAGAACAATCAAATCAATTATACATGTATCGTGATCTATTTCAGCAATACTTGGTTGACATGTATGCTAAAGTTGTGAGTGAGCATCTCCACTACATTTGTAACAATCAAACAAAGTTAAGGGCTGGAAATTATGTTCATCACCAAGATACTCTGAGGACAGATGTTAATATTCAAAACATAGGGCAACTTATAATCCTCCAATCATCATTCACAGGTAGTCCTCGATATATGCACAAACGGACACAAGATGCTATGACATATGTCAGGACATATGGAAAACCAGATCTCTTTGTCACTTTCACCTGCAATCCTAAATGGCAGGAAATAAAATTTAACCTTCTTCCAGTGTTGCATCTTCTGGTATTGCAACTACCCTCCTCAATGGAGGAAGAACTGCTCATTCCATGTTCAAGTTCCCTCTAAACCTTGCAATGAAAGAATCTCAAATGTGCAACATTTCCAAACACTCAGCAATGGCAACAAGTCTCCATCAAACTTACCTCATTGTTTGGGATGAGTGCACTATCACATTGTGGAGCTCTAGAGGTACTCCAAGACATAAAAAAACTATAGCACGCTCATGGGAGAAGTAACAGTTCTTCTTGCAGAAGATTTTTGTCAAACGTTGCCAGTTATCCCCCCAAGGATCAAAAGCTGATGAGGTCAATGCATGCTTCAAACAATCGTACCTTTGGAGACTTGAAATAACTTCATCTTACAAGCAACATCAGAGTACTTCTACAAGGTGATCATACGAGCTTCTTAAGATTGATAATGGGATTATTAACATTCAACTCAAGACTTTGGCTACATGAAATTACATGTGGTCAAATGATACTTTCTCTTAGGAATCTTATGAATAAAGTAGTTCCTAATTCATCTGTCAATTACAACTGATGTAAACTAACTATGTGAAACAGTTACACTAGCTCCAACTTATGAAATGGTTGATAAACTCAATCATGAACTTCTTCAAAAGTTAACAGATACATCAGAAATGACTTTTCAATCAACTGACAGCAGTCGATCAAGATCAGGTTGTTCAATACCCTGTTGAATTTCTGAACATATTTAAACCCACTGGGGTGCCACCGCATAACTTGACACTAAAACTGGGTGCTCAGTTACGTTGACCCATCTCACCTGTGTAATAGAACTTGCTTAATTGTTACTTCCATGAAGCCCCATGTCCTACAGGCAACAATCATAACAGGTAGTCCTCAGAGTCAATCCCTCAAAGTAGTTGCACTTGATGCTTCTACCATGGCCAACTCTATGTTGCTTGCTTGCGAGTTGGAAGCAGCAACAATTTATTCATTTCAGCACCAACAAAAAATTACACAATGAATATTGTTTACCCTGAGATGCTTCAACATTGACAGATTTTTAGTTTGAAATTCTATTATCATTATTACAGTTTGGATATTTTTTAATAAAATATAGATATTTTGAAATAATTATGAGAATCTATCTTTATATTTACTGTTTACTAATCTGAATAAGAACAGCAGTAACCCTGGCAATGCCAGGTCATTCAACTGGTGTATATATATATATATATATATATATATATATACTTTATTTGTGTTCATCGCTGTTTGGGATTAAATTCAAAATGGAGACAAACACTGATGTTCTATCTGATAGGCTTCACAACTGTTAAGGGTTACCTTAATATGAAACCAATGGTAGCTTTAATCCACAAATAAAAAAATTTTATCCACTATTGCAGTACTGAGCACTCATTCTCATTGTTCAATATTTATATGTGTGTGTGTGTGTGTGTGTGTGTGTGTATGTATATTTGTAGCACCTTGACTTGATATTGTTCGAAATGAGTGTTGCTGTTATATAAGCAGTGTCATTCATTTCCAATATTCTGTGAAAACATGTCTGACCATGGGTAAATATTACAGTGTTTAGAAACAGGTGAAGGTTAGCAACAGGAAGAGCATCCAACTGTAGAAAATCTACCTCAATAAACTCCATTCATCCATGCAAGTACAAAAATGTGGATACTAAAATGATGCTAACACATTATTGTGATACACATCTACTTCAGTTACCACAAGCTGTGTGATACACCGACTTCAGCAAACTGTGAAACTTTATGAGGATCACTCGACCTGCTAGAAAGAGCAGTCAAATATCCTTCAACTCACACTTACTGAGTTTTAAAAAGGGGTACTTTAGATAATAGAGACCTAGCTACATTATATTTGAATAACAATGGCTGGAATCAAGAAAGATCTTGAACTAAACAATAACAACACATAAACGCATCTTCAGTTGACAGAATGACCATAATGTTGTAATGTACATCTATTTTGTTGGTTACCATATTGTTGAGTGTAACATATTCTATTGAGACACAACTGAATAATCAGTTTTTTTTCTCTTCCAACACATAACTGCTTTAATATCTACTATTCTACTGTGACACAGAACAGATGTATCAATCACCATACTGTTACACAAACTGATGACATCAAATACTATTATGTTGTAACACAGAACTAATCATATCAAATACTATCATAATGTAACAGAACTGATCACATCAAATGTATCATATTGTAACACAGAACTGATCATATAAGGTACTATCAGTGTTGATGTATCTGTTACCATACTGTGACACAGAACTGCTTGCATTAAATTTAAGGTGCCATGGAGATTCTCCATGCAGGGAATTAAGATTTTTAGATTCTAAGGCTAGTGTCATAGTTTTCCAGAAGATATCAGTATAATGCTCAAACTATCTATTTCTGATGATTGTGCGGTATGAGGTTGAGAAGCTAGTTTGGACATCCTCATCATACAAGAAAGACTTCTGTTTGAAAGACATGAAAAGTGATTCCTTGATGCAAGTAGATGTATCTAGGAGTACACAAATACCTACTAGTTCTTTCAAGGTGCTAGTGTACCTTTTTTTTATACTTGAAACAAACAGTAGTGAAGGTACATTGCCTAATGGACAGGGTGTTACACTAATGATCTGAAGATCATGGTTTCAGTTCCCAAACCAGGTGGTGCATTGTGTTGTTGAGCAAAACACTTCATTTTACGTTGTTGCAGTCCACTCAGCTGTAAATGAGTAACCCTGCAACAGACTGACATCCCATCCAGGAGGAATGTTGTGATCTTGGTCACTTATACACCATAGAGACTGGGTAACCAGTCCTACAAGTCCTAAGGCTCAAAACAGTAATGTCCAGAGATTAATGATGATGATGAAACAAATAGTATCACAGGTGAGACGTCCAATGTGATCCTATGAAAAATTCCCACAGCAATAATACTTGTGACTGTGATAAGATAACTGTGAGAAAAGAATAATATCTTTGAAAAGTTTGATTGAAAAGTCAAGAATTATTCTCCAGCTACTTCAATGGAGACTACTGCACAGTTTTCTAGAATCATGTCTGAGAATCTTTCATAGCCATTTCTAAAGTGCATGAGCCTGATCTACAGCTGACGTCAAAGCTAGAGTTTTGTCTTCAAGTACTCTGGTTCATATATTATATATGTGCAGAAGAGACTTCTGTTATGAATGAAACACAAATATATTTTTATTTGCATTTATATCAACCACATGTTTGAAGTTACACAATTTAAACCGATCATATCCTATCCAAATATTCCAATATCTACCTGTTTTATGTTCAATCTGACTAGATCCAGTCTCTCACACATAGCCTACAATGTCATTCTAAAAATAATCACATCATCAAAATCTTGAAGGTACAAGATAATGCATAATCAATTCAAAACAATGTGAATAAATCAGCATTACTTTTGACAGAGTAATCTGAAAGTTAAAGGGTTAAGTTCAATTTCTAAAGAGATTTTACACACACGCATATATATATATCAATGACTGCAGTACAAGCTTGTGTTATGCTATGGCTTCAAGGACCAGTTGAATGAAAGTCTTTTCTTTAAGCAGTTAAGGTGTCATTATAGGTAATGCACTTGGAAGTAACTTCAAAACATTCTAAGGAGAAGAAAGAAAACCAATTTGCTAGGAATCTCAGATAAAAATCAGGAGTTCCTTCAAATATAACTTTATATTCCACAAAGACAAACAATCAATACTTAAAAGATGCAAAGACTCATGAACTGTTGGTAGCACATTATTCAGGTTTTTTCAGGCTGGAGTCTACATTTTATACCAATACCAACAATCATAAAATATTAGTAAATTCAATTGCAGTGTGCACAACCAAAGCTGAAAGTCAACATACTTTCATTTACTAAAAGTTTCACTGACATATATCTGCAGGTAGGTAGACACTAGGTAGAGATAGTTTATAAGAGTATTTATAGCAACAGTAGCAAGTAGTAACTGCAACGTCTTGTAGAAAGACAGATTCAACTATTTTTTGTTATTATAATACAACATTATTAACAAATATTATCACAAGTATTGTCACATTTAACATCCTCCTGTGTCACATAAATGTTTTAAAAGTCAACCTTATGTGGTGTCACACATTCAATCAGTTAATTATATCATGTGTTAAGGTTATCTCTACAGTTCTTATATCAAGATAACCTTAACAAGTGATTTAATAGCACTGCTAACACAGTAGAATACAGTATTGACTTATAAAGTGTTTGATATACTTTGTAGTTCCTACGAGTCATTAATTAATAGGTCAATTATATAGTGTTTATTGTTAATAATTGTGCTTGACGCTACAAATATTATAAGCTCTAACAAATGAAAAATCATGAAACTGAAAGCATGGACAAGCTCTAATGATCCTTAAGTAGTACAATGGAGAATGAGAAGTACATATAAAGAGAGAGAGAGAAGGAGGAGAGAAATAGTAATGATGTTGGTGGTGGTATATTTGTGAAATAGTCACATCTAGAATAACTTCAATCATAATTCTGTTGGATCCGGACTATACCTCCAACCACACACACATCCTTAAATGTTATATGCAATGAGTATTCCTGCCGCTTCAACAACAGAACTCACTATCCCATAGAATTTACATACAAGTGGCTGAGCATTCTATAGCAGTCTTAACATGCCTATGATAGTGGAAGACTTGTTATATCATAGAAAGTTGATGAGATCAAATTTGAAAACATTGTATTTCATAGAGACAAGCATTATGCAAGGTCACAATAAATGGAAACATGGCAAAGTACGGACTCAGCTCATCCATTAGTGTTGAAAAGTAAAAAGCAACATTTAAATGATGATTAATCCCCACTTCATACACTCACACAAACATCATTATCATAAAGGGTCAAATCATGTGCCTTCTTTTTGGTTTGATGATTTCTCCCTTTCTGTCAAATTATAGAAACATGAAAAGAGGAAGTAGTAGCAGAGCTGAGAGAGAAGGAAGATATAGAAAGAAAGTATAACATAGAGCAGTGGGTTAGATGAAGTCAGATAAATAAGTGAGAGATTTGTATAGAGAAAGAGGCAACCAGACAGAAATAGCCATTAGTCAGCAGTAAGTGAAACAGGCAATCAAGTGAGCAGATAGTGAAATACAGACAGGGATAGAAGAAAAAGTTAGAGAGGGAAGAAGAGTTGGCACAAACGAGAGAAAAGTGGAAAGGAGGGATACAGAGCTATACAATAGAGAATGTGAATTTAGAAAGAAACAGAAGCAAGGAATGAGGGGGAAAAGAATAATGATAATGAAAAGAAGACAAATAGAAGAAAAAAGATGGAGTAATGAAGCAAAAAGATTCAGAATTATTGAATGTAGATAGAAATAAATGCAGTCAATTTTGGCAGGTACTAAGATTAATGTGTATAAATTTTATCATCATGATTTTAACATACTTTTTCATGCATTGGTCAAAATTTATTAAAATAAAGAAAATTTTTAAAAACTTGTGTAAATTTATTTATAACGCATGTAATATCAAAAGGAAGGTTAGCTTTTTTCAAAATAAATGGTTTCAACAGGTTTAATTATTATTTATGAGTGTTAACTATTAACAGTGTATATGTGTGTGTGTGCATGTGTGTATTCATGCATATATAAATATGTGTGGGAGTACATATGTTCACACATATGTGTATATATATATATATATATATATATATATATATATATATATATATATATATATACGCGTGCACACACACACACACACACATATATATATAGTGTATGAGTGTGTGTGATAAAATAACAGAGAAATCTAAGATGAATCATTCTGAAAAGTTTTTTTCTGTATATTTGTATTATTTAATACAATTTTGTACTCATACTACCCACATACATATGCATATATTTGTATATATGTAAGTATATATACATATATATATATATATATATATATATATATATATATATATATATATATATATATATATATATATATATATATATATATATATATATATATATATATATATATATGTATATCATAAATATAAGGGATTAGCAATTGAGTTGCTTCTCCAACATACTGAAAATCTAGAAATAAGGGTTTTTTTCATACTGAACTACTTGGCAAAATTGTTAATTATTAATTCTATTATTAATTGATGATTCCCTGCCCTCATTTCTTGTATATATATGTATATAAATTTATTTATTTATGCTGATGTGATTATAGGCAATTCTTCTAATTACTTTAGTTCATCAAGCAATGCTCTAATTACATTCAAGTTTTATTTTCAAATGCTGTCAAGGGTAATTTTCCTGAAAGTTTGATAATATAAACATTTTTTTAATGCTTTTTCAAGTTTTTCTTGATTATTTTCGCTTTTCTGGAGGTGAGTTTGAGAGTGAGATTTACAATGTCTGCATTTTATCTCAAACATTCATGTCAATGAATGGACTGAAATATATAAATAAAGAGGCATTGCAGGGGGGGAGACCTATATATATATATATATATATATATATATATATATAAAGTGAGAAAAATTTGAAAAAAAGAATCCTAGGAATTGATGTTAAAGATGTAATTAAGAAGACTTCTACATGAGATTCATCAATACAAAACTGCCAAAAACAACAAAGTATTGAATAACAAAGAGGAAAGAAGGGATGGGTAGGTTGGTAACATCACTTGAAAATGAGCGGGGAGGGGGAAGAATAAGGGAAATAAAATAAATTGGAAGGAAAAGGAAGAGAGTGAAATATAAAAAAAGTTTAAAAGATATTAACTACACATATTGTTTATTATTTTTGTGTTCAATTTTTAATAAGTTTTTTTTTATATCTTTTTAGTTTTCTATTCAAACAGCATTGATGTTATTTAGTTCAAAGCTATAGTATGAGAGAAAGTCTGTCAAACTCTTTATTTTCAGAAATTTAACCCCAAAATGATATGCATATGTCATACGCATTTATATATATATATATATATATATATATATATATATATATATATATTTATATATATATATGTATATCATCATCATATATATATATATATATATATATATATATATATGTATATCATCATCATATATATATATATATATATATATATATATATATATATGTATATCATCATCATATATATATATATATATATATATATATATATATATATGTATATCATCATCATATATATATATATATATATATATATATATATATATATATATATATATATATATATATATGTATATATATGTACATATGTATATAAATACACAGACAATTTTTATATATATATACAATATATATATAATGCTTTTATTTCATAGGATTTAAGCAAAAAAATGATGCGTGCGTGTGTGTGTGTGTGTGTGCATATTCATATTTGTTGTTGCCTGAAGGATTGCATCAAACGAGAAACTCTGAGTAGCAAGGAGTGAATCATCGACTTTATACAAATGTACATCAAAGGATTGCTTTGTTTCGACCTGCCTTTGTGTATGTGCGTGTGTGTGTGCATGCATGTATGTGTGTGCTTGCATGTATGTGTGTGCATACATATGTATGTGTATTTTAAGCCTAATTCCTTGTCTTATTATTTGGGGTATTTAACACTTCACATTCTCATTTAATAAAAAAGAAAACGAAAAGCTACTCTGCACTTCAATGAAAGCCTGGATGGAATTGAAAGATGGTAATTCTAAAAATATAGAACAAAGGAATCTAAATATCCATTCTTCAGTGATGCAGCAATGCTAGAATACAAAATATAATCCCTAAAAAAAATCCTAGCATTGTTAAATAAGAGAAACAAGAATCAATGACTGTAAAGTTGTAAACAACTTCTGCCAGTGTGAACGCATGGATACATTAGGATTAAAAGAGACTTTTACTTCTTTGACTGTTAAATTTATTAAAGCTTCACATGGGGAAAAGGTTTTATTCTGACTTGATACCTACTTTTGATTATCTTTCAAATTTTTTATTTATTTATATCTGCATCCACACTCAGTCTTAAAAATGCAGACCTGTTTTCCGCAGCAGAAGTGTTAAGGCTGTTCCCCCTGGTGTAGAGGATTGGTCTGCAAGAGTCTTGTACCAGTGCCATGTAAAAAGCACTTGTGACTGTGCCATATGGAAACACTTGTGCAGTGTCCTGTAAAAGTACCCAGTACACTCTGTAAAGTGATTGGTGTGAGGAAGGGCATCCAGCTATAGAAACCATACCAAGTCAAACTCGAGCATGGTGCAGCTCTGGTCAAACCGTCCAGTCCATGCCAACATGAACAATGGACATTAAATGATGATGATGATGTGTGTATGTATTGTTACACATACACACACACATATATAATAATAATCATCATCATCATTGTTTTAACGTCCACTTTACCACGCTTGCACGGATTGGATAGAATTTGTTGAGGAACCTCTTCTATGACTGGATGCCTTTCCTTCTTGCCAATGCTCAGCCGTTTCCAAGTAAGATATTTCCTCAAGACAAGACGTGTTTGCATGGAATATTGGGAATGAATGACACAGCTTGTATGATAGTGACATTCATTTACAACAATCACATGATGTCAAACGCAAACTCCCCACATATATATATATATATATAATGATGGGCTTCTTTCAGTTCCCATCTACCAAATACACACAAAGCTTTTGTCAGCCTAGGGCTATTGTAGAAGACACTTGCACAAGGTGCTACGCAGTGGGACTGAACCCGAAACCATGTGATTGCAAAGTGAGCCCCTTAACTGCACAGCCATGCCTATGACTAATACTGATTGCATATATTAAATATAAATGCCTTCTAAAGCCTAGATCTTCAAATGTGGTGTTGTGGAGTGAAGCAGAGACGAGAGATAAAACTTCCCTGGAATAGGATGCCAATCTTTCAAAACTGATCTGGCATTTATTCCTCAACAAGCTATATGAATTTAGGTAATGTGGATTAAAGTGTTCTGCCTGGAGACACAAAATAATCAAGGTGGATTTGGTGTCATAAACCTAAACTAATGCATCCAGTCATGTTGTCTCAACTGGGTCCTAGTCCTGAGTTATCATTATCATCACCATCACAACAACTACCATTTTAACATCCATCATCCATGCTGGACATAGATATATACAAGATATTAAAAGAAAGGAAGAGGAAAAAGAAAATAATAAATGCAAGCACTAGATAGGAAATGGTGTTTGCTTTCTTTTTCTCTCTGTTTATGGTGGTAATGGTGATGATGAGGAGGAGGAAGAGGAGGAGAAGGAAGACATCCAGTGATCACAATTACATTCAATAAAAAAAAAATGTGTTTAGAATGCAGATGTTCTAGTTGCCAGGGTTACCAGGACAGCCACCAATTGCCTTTGGCCAAGATTCTTGATAAGCAAGCAGCAAAGTCAATCAACCTAGCTGCAAGTTGTTGCTGTTTAGCTCCAGGTCATCTTTGGTCAAGCAAACCTATTGTCAAAGGTGTTCCAGTTATGACCATTTCATGTTATTTTTCAGACACAGTTTATCTAGAATCATACTGACCAAAGTGTCCTTTATTTTTTTTAAAGATTATGGAGGTGATTTAAAAGAAATTTGGGAGCTAATTTCTATGAAATCGGGTAGAGCAACTATATAAGGGCTCCTTCATTGGGTTGTCTAGCTGTTAGTTGGAACAATGGATGGTATATAATACAACATTACTATTATAAGCACTACCATCGTAGATAGTGGTATATAATATACCAATGTAAACAGAGGGAGAACTGTGAAATTAATGAGTGATTCACTGACTGGCAGTAATATAGTTCAGTTACCTCATACAAGGAAAGCCTTCCCAGAATAAAACAGGGACATACATACATACATACACAGACACACAGATACATACACACAAACTTACATATGTACATACATATTTTTAATGAAGACATTAGAATAACTCAAGCACCAAGAGTTTGTGCATGAAACTCTTCAAAATCATATTAGCCATGTAAAAAACTCACAGCCTTTGAGTCACTTGGTAACTTTTGTCGATTAAAAATAATATTAAAAAAACATGTATATATATAGGTGCAAGCATGGCTGTATAGTAAGAAGCTTGCTTCTCAACCACATGGTTCCGGGTTCAGTCCCATCACATGGCACCTTGGGCAAGTGTTTTCTACTATAGCTTCGGACGAACCAAAAAGCCTTGTGAGTGGATTTGGTACACAGAAACTGAAAGAAGCCCATTGAATGTGTGTGTGTATGTGTATATATGTAGGATTGTGTGTGTATATATATATGTGTGTGTGTGTGTGTGTGTGTGTGTCTTTTTGTCTATGTTTGTTCTCTCTCAATCGCTTGACAACCAATGTTGGTGTGTTTACGTCTCCCATTACTTAGCAGTTCGGGAAAAGAGACCGACAGAATAAGTACTAGGCTTACAAAGAATAAGTGCTGGGGGTTGATTTCTTCAAATAAAAAAAACCCTTTAAAGCAGTGCTCCAGCATGGTCACTGTCAAATGACAGAAACAAATAAAAAAATAAAAAGATACTCATGCTTTGAGTATTATTCTTCCTGTTCGTATTAGCAAACACATATACATACATACATACATACATACATATACATATATATATATATATATATATATATATTTACAAGGTGAGAAAAAGTGTATGTACGCTGCTACATGTATATACTCTTTACTCTTTACTCTTTTACTTGTTTCAGTTATTTGACTGCAGCCATGCTGGAGCACCACCTTCAGTCGAGCAAATCGACCCCAGTACTTATTCTTTGGAAGCCTAGTACTTACTCCATCGGTCTCTTTTTGCCAAACTGCTAAGTTACGGGGACGTAAACACACCACCATTGGTTGTCAAGCGATGTTGGGGAGACAGACACAGACACACAAACATATACACATACATATATATATACATATATACGACAGGCTTCTTTCAGTTTCCGTCTACAAAATCCACTCACAAGGCTTTGGTCGGCCTGAGGCTATAGTA
The DNA here is from genome assembly GCF_046866305.1 of Octopus bimaculoides. Lineage (NCBI taxonomy): Eukaryota > Metazoa > Mollusca > Cephalopoda > Octopoda > Octopodidae > Octopus > Octopus bimaculoides. The sequence continues at coordinate 45,120,183 of NC_142940.1, read as the reverse complement.
GAAGACACTTGCCCAAGGTGCCACGCAGTGGGAATGAACCCTGAACCATGTGGTTGGTAAGCAAGCTACTTACCACACGGCCACCCCTGCACCTATATATAAATTTTAAAAAACAAAACAAGAACGCAACAGACGACTATAAAACACCCAGAGAGATAGACAAGGTGAAGACGGACAGGAAAAATCAAAGAGGAGTCATTTGCAGAAGAGGAGGGAGTGAATGACCCGTCCTTATTTTTTCCTGTCCATCTTTTTATTGTTTTTCTTGTCCATCTTCACATTGTCTATCTGTCCGGATGTTTTACTGTCGTCTGTTGTGTTCTTGTTCCATTTTTTGGATAAATATATATATATATGTGTGTGTATACATGTATGTATATATGTATGTATATATATGTATATGTGTATATATATGTGTGTGTATGTATGTATATATATATATATATATATATAATTATTACAAATTAATTTTTAATTTGTATTAATTATTCACTCCCTGGTAGTATACGCAGATTCTCTGCGATATCACTTGTCGCGCACATGGTAATTTCTTGAGGAAGGGACAGTTAGACTGGCTGACCGAGGTGGATTCGGTTATGCTTTCAAACCTGTTTCGGTGTGGAATGTTACTAGTCCATGCTTACACAGTTTGCTAGCATAGTCAAATTTACTACTGGAATACAGTATTGATGAAGGAAATTGATTATTATCAATCATGATCCAGAAACGCGTCTACTGTTAAACATCGGAATTGGTTAGTTTTCATTGTTTTTTCTTCTTGTTTTTGCCTTTGTGAGTTACAAGTGATGCTATCTGTGGGATTCTCAGCTTTTTTAGCTGCTATTTCTGAACTTCGGTATATGGTGAAGCAAATATTTGCTGATCCCTTAATTATATATATATATATATATATATATATATATATATATATATATATAAACAAGCTTCTACACAGTTTCCATTTAACAAATTCCCTTGTGAGACAACGGTTGACCCACAGCTATCGTAGGAAACACTTGCCTCAAGATTCCACAATGTAGGACTGAACCCAAAAGCACATGATTACAAAGCAAGCCACTTAACCACATAGCAGTGCATGCATCTATGATAGCTAATTAATTCATTACGAATAAATGTAAAATTGTTTGAGACAAAATATGAATCAATTTAAGAAAGAAAAACAGAAAAAGACTCAATGATAGGATTGGAGCTAAGTATCTGTTGCTTGCTGTTCAATTCATTCTATTAATATTTGAAAATGTTGATTTTTCTTAAGATGGATTATGTATATATATATGGATAATTGTCTATTGATGAGGTGACAAGAAGTGTGATCTGTTCTTTTATTTACAACTACAGGTGAATGTCCTTTTTGCCAGGCATTTCTAAAGTTAAGCATGTCACCTATTTATTTAGCCAATCAGTCCAATACAAACAGACAGACTATTATTGGATTTAACAATGAATGTTAACAACACAATAGCTGTGAAGACCAATCTTTATATATAAATCTGAAATTGTGTGTTTGTGTGAAGCCTTTTTGAATGTTTATAGAAATCCACATTTTCCACTTTTTCGTAAAAATTTTTACATCAATGGAATTTTCTCGATCTGAACTTTCCAGTGCAGTAATTAGATTTTTTAAATTCCGTTTACTTTGTGTGATTTAAGGGAGATTTGGCTGTTGTTTCTAGCAACTTTTATATTTCATCCCTGCTACCTGGAACACCATTCTTACACACGCGCTCAACATAAAAATATAGAGAGTAAGAGTAAAAGAGGGAGAGGGAGAGAGAGAGAAAGTGATACATACAACGTCATAGATTAAACTTTCATCTCAGTATTCTTTACCTATTTTTCATAACATAGATACGTAAAAACACACACACAACCACACATACATGACCTGTGACAACAACATACACATTGCTCTCAATCTCTATTTACTTCTCCCCCTCTTCCTCTCTCGCTCTCTCAAACGTATACACGTGCAAGTGAACACAATCATTCACATCGTGGTATATTTACAAAACATTGATGGCATAACTAGAGTTGTACCCACCAACTTTGGAAGGTTCATAACTTTCATAAAAATGAATATTTTTTTATGAAATTTTCTATGCATATATTATTTATTATGTAGATTCCAAATATACAAAAATTTTCGGTGAAAGTGTTTTGGAAGGGGGTGGGGTACAATATTCGGAAATTCCACTTAAATTCCTCTTAACTTCCAGGAAAATGAATATTTTTTCATGAAATTTTGTACAAGTGTACCTTGATGTATGTACATTTCAAGCATGTAGGAATTTTGAAGGAAACAACTGCAGGTTATTTTTGAGAAGTGTTCCCCACTCGGTGGTGTTTCGGAGCAAGCTGTCCATATTTGTTTCATTTTTCTCTATTATGTGCTTATGTGCATCCTTAGATTTCTAATGAAGTAATAGGCAGTGAAGAGAAGCAGTCATAAGAAAACTTTTAACTACCCCTATTCCTTTCTCTCCCCCTCTCTTCCTCTCTCGCTCTCTCAAAAGCATACACGTGCAAGTACACAATCATTCAGTAAAATATAACTCATGTTCATCAATGTTTTGTAAATTTACCAAGATTTTCACTAGGGTGTTAGGGTTAGGGTTTTAGGGTCAGGGTTAGGGTTTAGGATTAATGTTACGGTTACGGTTTTTAAGGTCAGGGTTAGGGTTAGGGTTTAGGGTTAGTGTTAGGGTTAGTGTTAGGATTAGGGTTGGGTAATCGTGCGGGTGTTAATCTGAAAAATTACAGATATGTGAAAAGTACCGACACTGCCATCTATTATAACTTTTGTTGTTCTGTTTAATATATACATAGATTATGCCTCCAAAGAAGAGAGTTTGCTGGGGAAAGACAGCAACCGGTTTAAAATGACAGCAACAGACTGCAGTAATGCACCACATTCCAGAAGCTATTTTGAACATAATGCAAAATGGTGCATCAACATCTTCTGCCCAATCTGATAGAATTCTGGCAAAACTGTGTAGCAACAGATCGCCAGCAATTGCTTCATCAGAAATTGCCATCCTAGCTCCTGCTAAAAGGGATTACCCTGCTATGTATAATCAGGGCAGCGCAAAAAGTTGTTTTGCCCAAGCATTTCTATAGCCAATTACATAGATGAAATTTACGTATGCTTAATAATTTTACGCAAAACAGCCTTCAGACTTTCCCTATTAATTTCATCGTCTTTTGAATTATGAACATATTTACATCATAAGGGTTATTTCGTTGTAAGGCTTTCTTTTTTAGTTGATTTTCAGCTAGCAAGACTTATCGTAGGTGGCGTAATAAGTCACACCCGGACAAGGTCGGGTTATACTGCTAGTAAGTGATATAATGATAATGATGATTTAATTTATTTGCCACCAACAAAGGTGGCAAATATATTACAGAGTCAAATTACAAATAGTGTAGAGGTTTACATAGATATCGAATCTTTACCTTTTATCCTTTACTTGTTTCAGTCATTGGACTGTGGCCATGTTAGGGCATTGCCTTGAAGAGCTTAGTCGTGCAAATGAATCACAGTACTAACTTGTTAAGTCTGATATTTATTCTAATAGGGTTTTGGAAACATAAACAAACCAACACCAGTTGTCAAGCAGTAGTGGGGCACAAATACAACACAAACAGAAAGACACACATAGATAGATAGATAGATAGATACACACACACACACACTACAGCAGGCTTCTTTCACTTTCTGGTTTCTGTCTACCAAATCCACACACAAGGCTCTGTTGGCCTGGGGCTATATTAGAAGACCACTTGCTCAAGGTGCCACTCAGTGGAACTAAACCAAAGACAACACAGTTGGAAAGCAAGCTTCCCAACCACACACCCATGCCTGAGAAAGAAAGGAAAGAAAATTCCATAAGAAGTATACATAGTAAGCAAAACAAATATGTCACACAGACCTCAGAAAAGAGGGCCTCTATTCAAACCTAATCACAGAATCCTCCAAGATTCAAGATCACCCTATCAAAGGCAACAGTCAATTTGTGACCCTCAGGCACATACTGAGGCCTAGACTTCAGCATATGCAGCATGTTCACTAGTCTCACCAATCTTTTAACAAATTTACTGGAACTTTCCAAGAGGAACTTAAAAAAAAGTCACTGAGGGCCAGTTTTCAATCCTTTCAGTCACAATCTGTCACAGAATCTCATTTGCCATAGCCACCAGACAGAGGAAAATTATCTGCTCTTCCCAGTTAAAAGGTCAGGAGATGAGGAATGATCTTTATGATGAACTTATTGACCAATAGAGGTGTCTATCTTTGTGCATAGAGCATCTGATTAAGAAGGTGGAGAGTGAGAGAGAGAGTAGTTTAAAGTTACTTAAGGAAAATGAGATGAACAACAGGTACTGCTGTTTACTCATACTCTTACTCTTTACTCTTACTTGTTTCAGTCATTTGACTGCGGCCATGCTGGAGCACCGCCTTTAGTCGAGTAAATCGACCCCAGGACTTATTCTTTGTAAGCCTAGTACTTATTCTATCGGTCTCTTTTTGCCGAACCGCTAAGTTTCAGGGACGCAAACACACCAGCATCGGTTGTCAAGCGATGGTGGGGGGACAAACACAGACACACAAACACACATACATATATATATATATATATATATATATATATATATATATATATACGACGGGCTTCTTTCAGTTTCCGTCTACCAAATCCACTCACAAGGCTTTGGTCGGCCCGAAGCTATAGTAGAAGACACTTGCCCAAGGTGCCACGCAGTGGGACTGAACCCGGAACTATGTGGTTGGTAAGCAAGCTACTTACCACACAGCCACTCCTGCGCCTGCATATTCTTTAGCAATGTGTATCAATTAACTGGAATACTGAAATAGTATCTTGTGGATGATAAGTTGTAAATAAATTTATACATCTTTTCATACTTTACTTGTTTCAGTCACTGAACTACGGTCATGCTGGAGCACTACTTTGAAGGGTTTTAGCCAAACAAATTGCCTTCAATACTAATTTTTTGAAGTCAGGTATTTATTCTATTACTCTCCTTTGCCAAACTGCAAAGTCATGAGGATGTAAACAAATCAACATCAGCTGTCAAGTGGTGGGAAGGGAACAAACATACACAGATACAAAGACACATATACTCACACATATATGATGTAAGGTCCCACACAGTTTCTGTCTATTAAATTCACAGAACAGACTGCAGAACAATTCAGCTAGTTTCAACAATTTTTACCAACTCATTAGAGGTATTTATTTCATCCAATCCAGTGAGAGAGAAAGAGATCTTAGAGCTATTAATGAAGATATGATGAAAAGATGAACAGATGCCCAACCAACCATTGTTCTGGGTATATGCCTTCTCCCAATTGCAACCTCCAAGCAAAACTTAAGGGGTTGCTTTCCTCATCAATACCATGTTCACCATTTTTGTAATTATTCTTACTGTAATTTCTATCACTGCTACAATCACTACTATTAATTACCGTTGTTAACACCTCCACCATTCACTCATTGTCATCACTACCAACACCAACAGCAAAGGGTTAAGCATGGCAGCTATCACTTCTACCACCACAAGTATTGGGATTAGAAAAGGAGTTAAGAAAATAACCAATAAATTCAAGAGAAATGAAAATCAAAAATTACCTCTTCGAAGACCACCATCTCCATCATCATCAGCTCAACTAATATCACCAAGATTACATCTGCTACCAATACCACCAAGCTTATTCCCACCAAGCTCATTCCCACCAAGACCACCATCAATGCTACCACCACCAATACCATCATCATCAACATAACTAACATTACCAAGACTGTGCCACCACTAACAATACCATCAAGATCACCACCACCAACACCACCACACCATCAACACTACTACCACTAACATCACCGCTAAGACCACTATCATCATCCCCACCAACACACACACACACACACACACAAACTCATTGACTGCAAAACCAATATATCTGATTGCTTACTACACGAATTGATTAGCTGAATATAGATATTAATTAAAACTAATGTACCAATACAGCCAGAAATTAACAGAACATATATTAATGTTTAACAATCATATTGATACTGATAATAATTTAGTTACGATTAAAATTGAAGTAATACTACATGATGTATTATCTAATTCCGCATCTCCATTGTTGACATTTTCATTATTCTTCTTCATCTACTAATTATCCACCACCACTACTACCACCAACAACAACAATAGCAAAAAAAGAAACAAAAAAACTCACAAGAACTAATGCTTAATATTTTTCTTCATAATTCTTGAGCCATAGGGGGCATATGGCCATTTACCTGGGTTTCACGGATTATATAAGTGACCAAGATTACTACATTCTCTTGAACAAGACACTGGTCTGTTGCTGGGTTTCAAGACCTGCGATTTGGAAGGGAGGAGACTAGTCGATTACATCAACACCCAATACTTAAATGGGACTTCATCACACACACCACTCCCCAAAGGGAGGAAAAGCAAAGCTGACCTCAGTGGAATTTGAACACAGAACATAAAGAGCCAGAATGCTTAATTAACTTTCACTTAGTGACATTAATTGCTTGACAGATAAATTTCTACCCTTGGCTAACAACATGCTAGACTCTTTAAGGATATGGTATTTCTGAATAATTTAGTTTGTATTTAATCAAAAATTCAGTGGACTGAGATGTACAGAATTTATGTCCCTAACATAATGAAATACACTCACTGGGTTTGAACTCAAAATTTTGGCATCACTAGGTAGTTGAAATCATATCCAATAAGCTACTTAACTTTAATACTCCCATATTTCTACCACCCTTGGAGCCAGTCATTTAGCCATGAAATAGACTGACTTTAGTGATATCAAGAGAAGGCTGTATTTGCCAGTGTGTTAATGTACATGTTGTAAACAGTGTGTGTGTGTGTGTGTGTGTGTGTGTGTGTGTGTGCATGTTGTCAGTCAACAGCAGCTTTCAGTATTTCTTGCACTCAACAGCAGGTCCCTAATCCACAAACAAAAGTAGGATGTACATATAAATAACACTTCCAGGGTGCCTCTTGTCATATACTGGCCTTAACAGCAGGATATCCATCCATGGACAAGAGTAGGATGTTTGTGAAAATAGCATGTCCAGGATTCTTTTTAAATATATACTGGTCTTAACAGCAGGGTTTCCATCCATGAGCATAAATAGGTTGCAAAGTTGAAACCTGGTTATCAAGGTCTGATGAGAATTGCTATTTAAGTGTCTGATTCATGTCTAGTGAACTTCAATGACTTTAAACTAATAAAGCAACCTCAAAATAACTGCTTCAGCTGCTAGAGATTGCAGCTTAGTTTCTTTTAAATAACAATTCTACTGTCTTAAATAAAGGACACATTAGGTTATATATTCCTAGATATATAGATATACTAACTGGCACTCCATTGTTTACGACAACGAGGGTTCCAGTTGATCTGATCAACAGAATAGCCTGCTCATGAAATTAACATGCAAGTGGCTGAGAACTCCACAGACATGTGTACCCTTAACATAATTCTCAGAGATTCAGCATGAAATACAGGTACCACCATTTTTGCCAGCAGTGAACTGGAGCAACATGAAATAAAGTGTCAAACTCATGACCTTACAATTGTGAGCGAATACCCCTAACCACTAAGCCACATGCCTTCACACTAGATATACTAGGTCTGAAAAAAAAGGAAAGCTGGTAACAGCTGAAAGGCTTTTCATCATCATATCATTATCATCATCATTTTAACATCCACATTTTAATGCTTGCATGGGTTTGACAGAATTTGTTAAGGCAGATTTTCTACAGCCTGAAGCACTTCCTCTTACCAATCTTCACCTTTTTTACAAAAAAAAAAAAAGGCAAAATTTCCCCATGGTCAGACATGGTTTTCACAGAAGACTGGAAACAAACTTGCTTGTTTGATGAGGCTGCTCATTTACAACAATCACAAGACATTAAGGAAAAGGATACACACAAACATACACATACACACAATTACAACAGGTTTTTATACACACACACAATTATAACAGGTTTTTATACACACACTATTATAACAGGTTTTTTTCAGTTTTCATATATTAAATCTACTCACAAAGTTTTGATTGGCCAGCGGCTAAAGTAGGAAACACCTACCCAAGGTGCCAGGTAGTCGGACTGAACCTGAAACCATGTGGTTTGGAAGCCAGCAGTTTAACCACACAACTATGCCTATGCCTCACAAGTTTACTTAATTGAGTCTAACCCATGACATATTCACTTTGGCAAGACTGCTCTACTTTGTAAATGCAACAACTACACTTAGTCTTGTAGCAAAGTTTGGCTTGAGCAGGATTGAACTATCACTATTCTAGGTTTCATCAGACTTAAATGTATAAATGTCGCTTCCTCTTTGGGTTAGGTACAGACAACTTAGGAAGATTTTGTTACATACACAATATGGTGCTGAATTAAAGAAAAAAAAATCAAAATTAACTAAAATTTTCATCAACACAGAGCACAACAATGAACAGATAATGTCATATGGTGTGGTTTGGTGAAAGGTTTAATTAATCCAAGTCCTTTTGTTTAAATATATGAGATGAGTTGTTGTGCATGAGTCAATGACCAAGCAGATCAAAACTTTATTCACCATAGTTTTGTACTATTGTATATACAAACATTCCGGAATAAGAAACCAAATGAGGATCAGAGATCCAAGCAATTAAGATGTACTGTTCATGAAAAGATACTTTTAAAAAGATGTATGCACAGGCATGGCTATTGTGGTTAAAAGGTTTGCTTCCCAATCACATGGTTTTAAATTCAGTCCCACTGCATTGCACCTTGAATAAGTGTTGTCTGCTATAGCCCAGAGCCAGCCAAAAGCCTTTGAGTGAATTTGGTAGACAAAAAAATGAAAGAAGTTCATCATGTATGTGTACGTATAAATGTATGCATGCATGCAAGAATGTATATGAGTGGGTTTGTGTCAGTCTTGACATAAAGCAATTCTTGTAAACATGTATTACTGACATACAAGCAGTGTCCTTTGTTTCCAGTCTTCTGTGAAAACAGGTCTGGCCAGGGAGAAATATTACCCTGCTTGGAAGCAGATGAAGGTAGGCAACAGGGAAAGCATCTGGCCACAGAAACACTAAAGCCTCAAAAAATTCTGTCTAACTCATACAAGCATGGAAAAGTGGACATTAAACAATGATGACGTTCATACCTAAAGACCAATATACAGTGAACAGTAAATTGTAGCTTAAAAGTCGCACTCCATGTGGACTTTTGTGCTAACTCCTGCGGAGGACTAACAGGCCTGCAATGCAGAACTAAAGACAGCAATAATAATAAAGCATTTATTGGTACCCTACCAATATGGCATTACTTTCAATTCAGTTTAAATGAAAAACCTGTAAGTTCACAAATTTTTGGAGTTCTTTAAAAATTTGAATTTTCTATTGTTAGGATATAACAAATCCTCATCCAGGCCTGATCCCAATGCCGGATGTTCAAGAACCAAATGAAGGGCAGATATTTAATCTTGGGATCATCCTGATTCCAAAATGGCATAATATGTCTATGTAGAGCAAATATAGACTGAGATTCAGGGATCCTGGATGGACAGACAGACAGACAGAATTTCTCAGTTATTATTATCATAGATATGGATTCACAACATATCTGTGGAGTTAAAATATTTGGTTGATCTTAAGTTTTCAGCTGGTTACTTCCTAAACAAACAAGGAAACAGTTATGCAGTCATCAACTAAATTTTTTTTTTTTAAAAAGCAACCAATTCTCTCTCAAATCACACTCAACAATCTTCCAAAAAGAGGAAGGACACACCAGAATAATGTAACCCTAGGTAGATTAAGACTGAAAAATAAAAAAATAAATAAAAGGTATTGTGACGATTACAGCTAGAAATACTTTTAGTCAGAGGTCAGCTGGATCAGGGCTCACAATCGTGTTATAGACTGGTTCAGGTAGAACTGGCCAAAATTAATGAACATTAAAAACAATATTGATGATGATGATGATGATGATGATGATGATATAGATAAGAGTAATAATGACTCAGTTACCGATAACTGATTTTTGGATCTAAGGTGAGAATGAGGAGTGGACAGGTGATGAAGTAACACTTAGTTTATTTGAAGTTAGTAAGCCTGACTCTTAAGGCAACAAACAGATGATCAAGCATGCGGAATCTTTCAACAATTGTGGTAGATACAAATCCACTTCTTTGCCATGGAAGCTGCACAAGTGAGATCACCAAACAGTTCACAAAAAAAAAAAGAACCCTTGGTTGAAAGTGATGTAGAACTGAGAACTGACTTATGCTAGGTGTTGAGTGGTATGACTATGATATAGAGATAGGTGCCTCATTGTAGAGGAGGTACATGACTACACCAGCAAGAAAAGGAAAGAAAATGATGGTGATGGGTGTCAGAATGTACCCTCAAGGTGCAAGAGGGTGAATGTGAGGGAGATATGGTCAGGTCAGAGGAACAGGTGAGGAGAGCAGGGACAGAAAATCAGGTAAGTTCACAAGAGTGTCAGGTGAGCAACAGATGGTTAGAGGCAGGAAATATTAGGATATAGATGATGCAGTGAACAACAGACAAAGGAGAGGGGATGGTCAATGATGAATATCAGTTTAGGGGAAGGTGAGAGAAATAGGAGTGGGTCAGGGAGGAGGGGATGATAAGTGGCAAACAGAAAAGGGAGGAGGGTGAAGAGCAGCATTGTAATAAAATCCATATAGATGAGAAATAGGGAGATGGTGTGATATATGAGAGGGATGCTTAAAAGTTCCTGACATGGGGTAAAAGAAAATACAGGAGGATCAGTTAATTATGATTTTATTCAATGTATTCTCCTCTCAGATTCAAACACTTACTGCAGCAGTACCCCAGGAATTTTTCAGCACCCCCTTGTATATAAGAAGTCTGCCACATGGTTTTGGGTTCAGTTCCATGGTGTAAGCTTCAGGCCAACCAAAGACTTGTGAGTGGATTTGGTAGATGGAAACTGAAAGAAGCCCATCATATGTGAACAGAAGCATGTATTCATGTATGTGAGTAAGTGTGTATGTGTCTCCTTCCCTTGACATCACATGTAGTTGTAAATGATTTTCACTGTCATACAAGCAGTGTCATCCATTTTCAATATACTATGAGAACATGGGAAAATATCACCTTGCTTTGAAAAAGGTAAAGGTTGATGACAGTAGAACCATCCAGCTGTAAAAAATCTGCTTCAATAGACTCCATCCTACCAATACAAGCATGAAAAAGTGGATATTGAAATGAAATGAAATGGATATTTATATTAAAGAAATTTTGTTCCTTCTCCCAATTTTTTATTAATGAGAAACATAAAATATGTGTTGCATACATATAATTATATTTTTTCACCAAACTGCTGGACTAGTTTAAAAAGTTATAAAACTATCTATATCTTATTAATTTTTAACATCCTGTTGAAAATCTTCTGCAATAATTCTGTCATAAAACAGAAATGAATGATACACACACACAAAAAAAATTACCATCTTCTCACCTACATTAGAGAGTTCCTCACTGACTTTCAAATGAAGGTAAACAAGGTTTGTATGATTTTTGTGATATTGAGAGTTTCAGAACTGGACCAATGAAGTCTTGTGGGATACTGTGCTGCATCAGAAGTTTAAAGTTAAATATAGCAATTTGTCTGACCCCTAGATGTGTCCCCATCTATGAGAGTACAAGTATTTAAATTGTTTTTGTTTAGTACCAAGTTACAATGGTTGAGTGACCCAAGGCATACCAACCATGATGGTTCTGGAATAATGTATCCAAGCCAATGTGACCTTCACTTATTACATTATCCAATGTAACCTTCTCTAAAGATGACAGGGTGTGATTTGAGGAAGATTGGGTTGTTATTTCTTGAAAGTTCAATGGCCATGAATAAACTCCTGAGTTCAATCTAATTAGTTATACATATATACATATGATATAAAGATTGACCTCATTAAAAGGTAATAAAAGACCAATACTAAGAAAAACGATGCTACCTTTTGTGACACAATAGGTGCCAGTCACCAATAAATAAACACATTTTTTTCTATATAGTTCAGCATTGACCAAATTTGTTGTTGACATAATGTCAACAAAGAATTTTGTTAATTTTGTTCAGGGACTGGCTCTTTTGTTTTATAGAATGTCAGTTTTGATAAAAACTGGCTCTTTTCATATTGAATATTAATTAGTTAAGGACTGGCTCTTGTTGAAAGGAAATCACAGTCAAATAAGAAACTTTTGAACCATAATTATTTAGGAGCAACACATTGAGCCTTTTCAGTTCAAAAAGTTTGAGAGAGAAGAATCCCACCACTGTTTTGTTTGTATGAGAAGAATTTTAGCCATCAATTCACAGCCCACATCACATGAAGACTCTACATAATCATCATTCTACTGGGAATAACAGTCAAATATCTCTCAGATCATACACCCTACTGTATTAGAAGAAAATCAAGGACACATTAGATACACTATTCTTTTGTTTTGTTTTTTTAACTCATTTCAGTCATTGGACTGTGGTCATGCTGGGGCACTGCCTTGAAGAATTTTAGTTCAATCAAATCAACCTCAGTACCTAAGGCTTCCATACAGTTTCCACCAAGTACATTCCTCAGAAGGCATCAGGTGAACTGAGGTGCTGCACAAGGGGCCTGAACATGAAACCAAACTGCTTAACTACATAGTCATACATGCACCTATGGCTGTGAAACAAAAAGAAACAATGGAAAGGTCATAGCAATATTTGTGATTGTAAATCTGTTCAGACTTGATGCTACACAACAATGCACACAAGGGAACCACTTCATGGTCGACTTGATTTTCTAGAACTAGCAACCAAATTTTATGGCAGATCATACTTTACTGTCTTAAGAACAGAAGACGGTCATGACTCTAGAGTTATCAATGATGTGTCTGCATACTTGGTCACGCTGCTAGATTTAACAGCTAAGTCTCTTTCAAAGATGTAATTTCCTAGAATTTTGGAATGTCTCAGAACACACTGGTAATATAGTCCCCAGATAGTGTCTGGAAGAAGGAAAGAAATGATCATAGCTCAAATATTTGACAATATTGTTTTTTCAGTCAGGACTGATATGGGTTTAAAGAACTCAATAAGCTGAGTTTTAAATTCCACTTTTCTATATTCGCATGGGTTGGACAGAATTTGTTGAGGTATGTTTTTCTATAGCCAGATACCCCACCTGTCACCAGCCCTCATGTTTCTAAGAAAGGTAATATTTCCCCCATGACCACGTTTCTGCATAAGGCTGGAAATGAGACGACACTCGTTTACAACAAAAGACAGTTAAACACACATATACGACGGGCTTCGTTCAGTTTCCGTTTACCTAATCTACTCACATAATGTATTTATATCATATATATATATATATATATATGGCATTCTAATCAACATTTAATTAGATGGATGAATGAACAAACAAAACGTGCTTGAAATTTTATTTATAAACAGAAATCACTTCGGAGTAAATAGAATGACGCACAAAAAATAATTCTACTTTCTCTCTCTCTCACACACACACACACACACACACACATATTCACTAACTCACTCACACTTTCACACACGCACTTGCAATCGCAGACATGCCTTACATTGAATGATGTGATTGACGTCTGACCACGTGAGAAAATACTTCGTCGTATTATAAAACAAATCCAGTGAAAGATTCAATAAAAGAATTAATGAAGTTGGATCAAATGAATTGCTATCGGTGTTGTTTTACTAGTTTTGTTTCAACCACGTCATTTCTACATTACGTAGGACGGCGTACTTTATTACAAGGCGTGTATTTTTATTCTTTCATTATTTCAATGGTTTCAGTTAATGGTCTGCGGCCACGCTGGGGCACCGCCTTCAACGGTTTTAGCCGACCTTATCTACCTCGATGTCCATTCTTATCTGATACTTATTTTACTGATCGTATGTGATGAACCGCTCAGTTACGGAATATATAGAGACACATGATCAATAACATAATGATTTTCTTTGTGCCGGTCTAAATATAAACACAAATTATTATATGTATGTATGAGGGGTGTGTATATAAATGTGTATGTATATATATATATATATATAATATATATTAT
>NC_142940.1:45088467-45103467 GCF_046866305.1 Octopus bimaculoides | reverse complement strand
TAAAAATAAGGGTAGCAGTCATATACTGGGAGTTATTTTCAAACCTTTCCTTACTTCTTACAAACCTGTGGAAGCGCTTTCCATTGTAAGAACACATTATCAATAACATAATTTATAAAACATGTTAGCAGGGCTTTGACGATATATATTCTAAGAACACACAAACACAAAGAAGATAAAGATAAATTGTTTGCAGAAGGAAGCCACAATAATATATGTAAGACATGCATGCAAGTAAGATCAATTACCTCGTTTTCCCTCTCAATCCGACGTTGTTCACGCTGTCTGTTGATAGCAGAATGGGCTACTTTCGTTTTTATAGGCAGTTTCTTGGCATTCTTATAGCTTTTGTTCGAAGATAGCTTTAAGATCTCAGACAGAAGTCTCTCGTTTTCTCTCTCGATTTCACGAGTCTGATATGTATTATATGACAAACTAGTTCGCTGATTTTTTTTCCGAATCGGGGACGAATCTCTAGTACTATATTCTTCCTTACCAATCTCTTGAACAGCTCGCATAATCAAATTCATGTCCATATTGCTGTTGTCCTGATCGGTAGCCGTACAGAGTCCGTTTTGCTCACAGAAAGGGGGAGAAGAAGGTTGACGACTCGGATTCGGTGCCGATTTACACCTTCTAACCATTGTAGGGCTACTGTCACCAGAAGCCAGGGGAGACACATCTGTCATTTCTGAGGCCGACGAACAATCACTTTCAAAAGTGTTGCAGTTCAAATCGCTTCGATTCGAACTCTGCGAATAACCGTTTCGTTTCGCATGAGTTTTCTGCTGGAGCGAAAACCTCTCGGCTAGCGTGATACCCACGTTCTTACGCAGAATCGCCTGCGGTTGGCTGGCCTTTCCATTTCCCAATGTTTTCAAATATTTATCTGTTGGTGCAGAATCCACGTTGCACTCATCTTCATCTTCGCTATTATCTTCTACACTCGCTAAACTATCATCATCGTCATCAACATCATCCTCATCATCATCATCATCATCATCGTCGTCGTCATCTTCAACAACATCATCATCATCGTCGTCGTCGTCACCGTCTATAGAACTCAAATCAGTGTCTATAAAATTTGCAGCATCTGAAGGACCAGATTCGGCCACAACAGAATCGGTGTGTTCGGAGTTCTTAAAACGAACTGTGTTTCTTTGGTCTTCGGTTTTTATCGCACACTGTTTGTTGGGATTCGATCCGGTGTCACCAGCTGGTTTCGAACCATGGGGCTGGTTGGCGAACGATGAAGACTCTTTACCGTTTTCCTCATCAGAGAAATCTGGGAGATCACTTAGGTTACTTTCCGTGTCGTCGGAAATGGAAACATCAAGGCTAGACTGGGTATCGTTTTCATCTGCTAGCAGCGTACAGTCTTCGATGGTTGGTGTTGTTGTAGTAGTAATAGTAGTTGTTGCTATAGGTATCCGTTCGTTTTTGTCTTCTATCAAATCCACAGCACCTTTCATGTTATCTATGTCGCTATCATTCAAACAACCGTTGACATATTGATATGGCTCCCCGCCTGCCGCAGAAGAGCTACAAAAGCTATCATAACAAACTTTTTCTTGCGAGCAAGTGTGAAAATGTCGATGTCTGCCAGGAGGCGGCTTGCTGTATACTTTGTTGAAAACGGTGTTCATAGATTCCTGGTCGTTGGATTCGTAAAAATCAAAGTCGACCGAATCATTAAGGTCCTCGTCGTCCATGGACCCTGCCTTAGTAACGTTATTCATGTCTGTTAATCCAACTGATCATGTTTCTTCTTCTTTCTGTATTTTCGACAATGAAGGTTGATATCTCCGACCAACCCCTTGTTGTTTTGTTAGCAACAAGTGACGTCAAGATCGAGGCGAGAACTGACGAGATTCAGCGTGACTTTCGTCATTGCCGTCGCCGACAACCTCGTCATCGTCGCCGCCGCCACTCTCTCCTTACTTGGCGTTCTCGGAAGACAACCATTTTGTTTGATCAGTCCCTATTCTCTCTATCTAGCTATCTTATCTGTCTCTGTTTATGTGTCTCTCTCTCTCTCTCTCTATCTAGCTAGCTATCTGTCTCTGTGTATGTGTGTCTATGTCTCTCTCTATCTCTTTATGCACTCCCACTCTGTCTATGTCTCTCTCTCTATCTCTTTATGCACCCCCCTCTGTCTATGTCTCTCTCTCTCTTTGTTTATCTCTCTCACTGATCCCCTTTGCCTACGTATCCTTCTCTCTCTCTCTGTCTTTGCTAATGTGTCTGTCTCTTTCTTTATGTCTCTTCTCTCTGTGTATATCTCTGCGTCGTCCTCTCTCTATATGTCTCTATTTCTCTCGCCCCCTCCTCTACACTTTTCCCTGTCGACTGCTATAACGGTTTCTTAGCACTTGCTTTGCTTTAAAACACTATTCCTTATCCATCACCATTCACTGTTCAGTCCCCAGTTTAAAAAAGAAAATCTAATAGACGAGGAGGAGGAGGAATCATCAAAGGAAGGCACACACATATACATACAAACAGACAGATAGAAGCTAGTGAGGGTGGTGTAATTATTTAGAGAAATCACAGCATAGTTTTCTGCTCCATGAAGGAGATCCGTGAAGAAAATAATAACAGACTGAATGAAGGCAGAGTCACGCACATGACTCCCAATATATATGCGTCATGGATCCATCAAGCTGCTGAATAACTTTGTTTTTCTATCATCACTCGTATTATTATTATTATTATTCTTTTTTGTTATTTTATTTATTTTGCGACAGAATCGATTGTAGTTGCAATGGAATTTCCATCGTTTTGGTGACTAATACTATGACAATAGAATGCTGCTTATTAAAGAAATATTGATTTATCACATTGGCACGGGGTTTACAAATTTGTAGGGGAATGAATGAATGAATGCTTAAAATCGATTGAAACTGCCCCCGCGAATGGGGTGGAAGACTTAAGTCGACTCCTGCGGTATTTGATCTTAGAACAAAGAGACAGGAACGGAAATGGAACTAAATACCACAAAAACATTAACTACATAAACGCGCCCTTCCCCGACTCTTTCTGCAGCTGCGCCGATCTTTTTAGCATTGGTATGAAGCCACATATTTTGAATGAAGATATAGTCGATTAAATTGATTCCAGTTAACTCGACTGATACTATTTTTATCAACTGCAAAAAAAAAAAAGGATGAAAGGCGAAGTTGACGTCGGCTACATTTGAACTTAGTGTGTCAAGGTATGCAACTAAATACCATGAGGCACTTTTGTCCGTCACTCTACCGGTTCTGCCAATACACAACCGTATTGATTCCTTTTTTTTTCAGTTAGCACGAGGTCGATTTCGTATTGACTTCAGTAATGGAAATAGGTTTTAGAAACGAGGGCTTCGTCAAATACAATGAGCCACATAATAGGGTGAAGAATTGTGGGAACTAAATTCTTTAAAATCTCTTGTAAGTGGAGGCGCAATGGCCCAGTGGTTAGGGCAGCGGACTCGTGGTCATAGGATCGCGGTTTCGATTCCCAGACCGGGTGTTGTGAGTGTTTTTTTGAGCGAAAACACCTAAAGCTCCACGAGGCTCCGGCAGGGGATGGTGGCGAACCCTGCTGTACTCTTTCACCACAACTTCCTCTCACTCTTACTTCCTGTTTCTGTTGTACCTGTATTTCAAAGGGTCAGCCTTGTCACACTGTGTCAAACTGAATATCCCCGAGAACTACGTTAAGGGTACACGTGTCTGTGGAGGGCTCAGCCACTTGCACGTTAATTTCGCGAGCAGGCTGTTCCGTTGATCGGATCAACTGGAACCCTCGACGTCGTAAGCGACGGAGTGCCCCCCCCCCCCAATCTCCTGTTAAATGAAAAGCAGAGGACACACCAGCCTTCATACTTCACTCTTTTCCATCACCAGTTGACTTAAACTATTGTTGGGTCTTACAGTATAACATTGTACTGTCTTAGCATGAATTGCTAAGGCTTAATGGATTATTAAATTACCGTATAGCATTATAGTCCACCTCAATATAAGAATGTAAGAACAACCCCAACAGGAGCCGAAATAATGAAATTAAATGAAACAACAATTTTTTTTTTCAATGATTTTCTTCTAAATTATCTCTTTTTTTTTCAAATTCAGTTTATATCTAAAAATAAAACTAGAATTTATGAAAAAAAATTTTCTACGCTATAAATATTTTTTAAATTTCTCATTGGGTTTTATGCTAATATATATCATTTCAGAAAAGTTTATTTGATATGTTCTTTTTCCTTTGGGAGGATCACTATGCCAATGATAAACATGCATTGGTTCTGTTTCACTTCTTTATTATTTATCAATTGCAGCTTCATTTAACGAATTAACTAATCAATTGTTTGAATAACCATTCAGTTAATCAATAAGTCAGGTTTGTCAAAGTCTTTCATCACCATTTTCAAATTCATCAATGACAAGCCCTCTCTACTCCAAGTTTACTACTGGGCTGTTTATGTATCTCTTGATTTGTAGGTTCTATATTGTTATATATAAGGTGTTGAACTCCCAGAATTATTAGCACACCAGCAAAAACATGTTTAGATGCATTTCTTCTGGTTCTTTACAGTCTGAGTTCAAATCCTGCAAAAGTTGACTTTGACTTTCATCATTTCGGGGTCGATAAAATAGATATCAGTTGAGCACAAAGTCAATGTAATTGACTATCCCTATCCCTAGAATTGCTGGCCTTATGTCAAAGTTTGAAATCAATACTTATATTGTTGTATGAATGTGAGAGGGGTAAGGGAGGAGGGGAAAGCAGGAGCAGCCACATGACCTCTGAAAGTTCATCCAATAATCCCAACAGTCTCAAACCCAATTCAGAGATGAACTATGAAATGGAGACTCGACTGCTCCTGTGCTCCTGGCTATTTCAAATACAATTAGCTGAAACATATAACTGAGATTTTTAGAGGTGGAGATGGGTTTTTTTATTTTTTGGATTTCATTTTCCTTGGCATACAAACTACAGAACTTTGGTCTATTGAACATTTGACCATCTGAGATCAAGTAAAAATGTTTACAACTGTTGTGCCCCAGATGCGACATATCTTGTTTCATTCATACAAACTGACCTATGCCCATCACTGCAATCAAGAACCACCAGCTGTAGATTGCTGAAAACTCCAGTTTTTAGCACCATCATGATCATAATCATCATCATCATCATCATTTTAACATCCACTTTTCCTTGCTTCCCTGGATTAGATAGAGTTTATTGAGGCAGATTTTCTGTAAATCAGAATTAAAGTAAATAAATAAATTAATTGAATTAAAGTTTTACATTTTGAAATAAATACCCCAGGTACATATTGCCACTTTCTTAGACAGCAAAGGTGGCAAAAATCAATAGAATGATAAACTACCATAAATGATGGCCTAAAAGACACATGGGCATATTAGTTGCACCCCAATTTCAGTAGTGCATCATCATCATCATCATCGTTTAACGTCCGCTTTCCATGCTAGCATGGGTTGGACGATTTGACTGAGGACTGGTGAAACCGGATGGCAACACCAGGCTCCAGTCTGATTTGGCAGAGTTTCTACAGCTGGATGCCCTTCCTAACGCCAACCACTCAGAGAGTGTAGTGGGTGCTTTTACGTGTCACCCGCACGAAAACGGCCACGCTCGAAATGGTGTCTTTTATGTGCCACCCGCACAAGCCAGTCCAGGGGCACTGGCAACGATCTCGCTCGAAAATCCTACAGGAGCCAGTCAGGCGGTACTGGCAACGGCCACGCTCAAAATGGTGCATCTCATGTGCCACCCGCACAAGAACCAGTCCAGGGGCACTGGCAACGATCTTACTTGGCTTGCCGGGTCTTCTCACGCACAGCCCATTTCCAAAGGTCTCGGTCCGTAGTCATCGCCTCGGTGAGGCCCAATGTACGAAGGTCTTGCCTCACCACCTCAGCCCAGGTCTTCCTGGGCCTACCTCTTCCACGGGTTCCCTCAACTGTTAGGGTGTGGCACTTTTTCACGCAGCTATCCTCCTCCATTCTCACCACATGTCCATACCAGCGCAATCGTCTCTCTTTCACGCCACAACTGATGCTTCTAATGTTCAGCTTTTCTCTCAAGATACTTACACTCTGACGGGTATTCACTCAAGAAAAAAAAGTTTTCAGTGATTTAAAACATGTATTAAAGGTCCAACTTCACATATAAGACCCAGGGTGATGTTTTTAGGGAAAAAAATGTCTTATATATCATCAAATATGGTTGATACTTTACAGAGCATCCAATTCTCTATATTACTATTTTCAGTTTTAAATCCATCAGAAATAGTTTTCTTTTCTTTTTCCTTTTAGTTTCCTTCAGGAGCTGCTTTACTCTACCTCTCTCCAGATAACAGTTATATACTAGGTTACAAAGGCGGCGAGCTGGCAGAGACATTAGCATGCCGGGCGAAATGCTTTGCAGTATTTCGTCTGTCTTTATGTTCTGAGTTTAAATTCCGCCATGGTCAACTTTGCCTTTCATCCTTTCGGGGTTGATAAATTAAGTACCAGTTGCATACTGGGGTCAATCTAATCGACTGGACCCCTCCCCCAAAATTTCGAATCTTGTTCCTAGAGTAGAAAAGAATATACTAAATTACTTCATCAGCTGTAATGCCTCCTGTATAACACACAATCAATCCAAAGCAGCCAAATCTCCTTCAAATCATGTGCCATCATTTCAAAGTATACATTTTTATGAAGTAATATCCTTAAAAAAAATGGGATGGTCATGGCTGAAATACTTTAGGGGCTACAAAACAGCAACAAAGGAAATATTTATTCTCACTTCCGACAATAAATATAAAAACAAGCCTAAGAGAGCATGACCAGTTATTGTTCAAAGCATTTTCACTTTACATAGACCGCTAATGTCCTTTGGAGAAGTATGAATAAGAAGTAGCAACTTCCTATTTCTCCTTCTTTGTGTCTAATCAACAGTAACTAATATTTCTTATTCATCCCTAAGAGAAGCAGATATGCTTGAAGTAGTAGAAAACCTGTTTGGATACTTCTTAAAGAATACCTACCTACTTCTCTGTTCTATGTTGAAATCTCACAAGAGGCAATTTTGCATTTGGCTTTCCAAAAGATAATTAGGAAAATAAAAAGATGTACTAGTTGAGTATTTGAAGTTAATTAAACATTTACTCTTTTACTTGTTTCATTCATTTGACTGCAGCCATGCTGGAGCACCACCTTTAGTCAAGCAAATCGACCCCAGGAAACAGGAGCAGTGTCAGGCAGGTTAGTATCAAAAGGATTAAACTTAAAGTTGAATCAGTCTCATGTCACACAGCAGAAGACTTACTTGTGAGAGGTTTTCTATAAAATCTATGTACAATAGAATATTGGACAATTACCAAGTGAATTTTAAATGGCTCACATCTTATCACCAACATGTTCATATTGTCCATGGTCCATACACTTACTTCATAAATCACCTAGCCCACCAAGTCTGACCCTTGCAAGTATATGGGGAAAAAATGGACATTAAAGCAATGATGACGGGGATGATGATGGCAATGACAATAGACAGTTAGACAGCGTTTGACAAGTCAATGAACTGTGTCATGCACTAATGTCTACTTTAGTATGGTTTCTATGGTTGGATGTCCTTCCTAACACCAATCACTTTACAGAGTGTACTGTGTGTTTTTTGTTAATGTTACCAGCACTAGCAATGATCACTTTGTAACCTGCAAGTCTAAGGCCCAAAAGAGATCTGAAGAGAGAGCAGACGATGGCCTTAGGTTAAGGGATAAGGGATAGTAGGTGGAAAGGATAGGTGAGCATGGTAGGTAACAAGGGAGAGTGAAGGGATTCATGATGAGGTTGATAAAAATAACGGGACAGAGTTAGAAAAGGTGACTGGGTGGGTTGTGTAAGAGGGGATGTCTAAGTGTATATGTATATATATATATATATATATATATATATATATATATATATATATATATATATATATATATATATATATATATATATACATATATATATATATATATATAAATTTAATTTGTCAAAATATTTTCGTCACTTTGAGACCGCGAGAAAGTCTAAGGCCCGAAAGAGATCTGAAGAGAGAGCAGACGATGGCCTTAAGTTAAGGGATAAGGGATAGTAGGTGGAAAGGATAGGTGAGCATGGCAGATAGCAAGGGAGAGTGAAGGGATTCATGATGAGGTTGATTAAAAAGAAAGGGACAGAGTTAGAAAAGGTGACTGGGTGGGTTGTGTAAGAGGGGATGTCTAAGTGTATATGTATGTATGTATGTATATATCTATATCTATCTCTCTCTCTCTCTCTCTCTCTATATATATATATATATATATATATATATATTTAATTTGTCAAAATATTTTCGTCGCTTTGAGACCGCGAGAGTCTTACATTGGTGAGACTTCTAGGAGTATCAATGATAGGTTCAAAGAACACCTGGACAACTACATTGAAAAGAAACCAAACTCCATCTTCTATCAGCATGCTGTAGACTGCCACAAGGGCTCCTTAGGGAGACTTAAATTAAATATCATGTCCAAACATCCCACTGATGCAATACTGAGACAGGTCACTGAAGCTGTCTGTATACAGGAGTACAAACCCTCGCTCAACCGTAAATCCGAGTGGGGTAACATCTAGATTCCACACGGGAGTACACCTCTATAGTCACCCTTCTTTCTCTTTTACACGTGGAATTCCTTTCCATACATACATGTTGAGATGCATAATACATACATATATGTTATTATATATACCCGTATGAGCGTATATAGTTTGATATGTATGTGCGTGTGTGTAGATGTATGTGTGTGTGTGCACATGTGTGTATGTGTATGTGACTATGAGTGTGTGCATGCATGGGCGTATGAGTATGTGTAGATACATCTATGTGTGGTATGTTTATGGAGAAAAGAAAAAAAAAGAAAAAAAGGTTATATAAAAAAAATGCATATTTGAATTTTAACCGTTATCCTTGTATTAGCGTCATATATATTTGTATATGTGTATGTGTGTGTGTATATATGTATAGGTGTAGTGATGGTTAAGCGTATATGCATGTATACTTTAAGATAATATGTATATTTGTGAGCGTGTGTGAGTGTCAATATGATTGTGTATACTTGTTTATATATGTATAAGTAAGGTTATATATGTGCATATATGTATCTAAGACGTTGTATCAATTCACCGTTAGACGATGGTGAGAGAGGCAAACGCACACACACACATATATGTGTGTGTGTGTTTACATAAGTGTATATGCATATGTATATATGTGCGTATATACAACCTTCAAAAAAGTAACTGTCATGTATACAACTTGAACTGACGCACATATCAGTACATAAACATACATTCACATGTACATACATATGCACACACACACACACACAAACAAGTCTACACACTTACCCTATTACTCACGTACATCCATAAGTACATACGTGCATACTCACATACATACATATATACATACTTGTGTATAGGCATGCACACATGCATACGCATGTACACAGATGCATACGCGCACACATGTACAGGCACATACATACATACATACATACATACATACATACATACATACATACATACATACATACATACATACACATGTACATATATATCATGAACTAACTATTACTTTCTCAGATGCAGCACAGAATTTTGTCAGTGAACAGGTCGCGGTCTCAAAGCGACGAAAATATTTTGACAAATTAAATTTAAATGTTGAAGTGAATCTAACGGATTTTGTGTGTTATTTTAAATGGCTTATAAACACCTTCCACGCTGCAATTGTTTTCGTTCCAGCACACGATCTCAGATCAGGTCACTTGCTATGCAAGTACATCTCCGTAATATATATATATATATATATATATATATATATATATATATATATATATATATAGATAGATAGATAGATAGATAGATAGATAGATAGATAGATAGATAGATATATTTCTCTGAGTGGTTGGTGTTAGGAAGGGCATCCGGCTGTAGAAACTCTGCCAAATCAGATTGGAGCCTGGTGTAGCCATCTGGTTTCACCAGTCCTCAGTCAAATCGTCCAGCCCATGCTAGTATGGAAAGCGGACGTTAAACAACGATGATGATGATGATGATATCTATCTATTTATCTCTCTCTCCTTCTCTCTCTCTCTCTCTCTCTCACTATATATATATATATACATATATATATATATATATATATATATATATATATATATATATATATATATATATTTCTATATATACTTGAGTTTAAGATGGCAAAATTAAGTAGAAGTATGTCTGGGATGGTTTCCAATACTTGTTAGAAAAATGAAAAAAATAATTGCATACATTCATTATAATGATGATGAGGACGATGGCAACAATGACAACAACAACAACGATGATGATGATGTTGATGAATTGGTTGTGGTAGTAGTGATGGCAACAGTGGTAGTCAGGATATGATGATGATGATCGAGTGGCTGTGTGGTAAGTAGCTTGCTTACCAACCACATGGTACCGGGTTCAGTCCCACTGCGTGGCATCTTGGGCAAGTGTCTTCTACTATAGCCTCGGGCCGACCAAAGCCTTGTGAGTGGATTTGGTAAATGGAAACTGAAAGAAGCCCGTCGTATATATGTATATGTATATATATATGTACGTGTCTGTGTTTGTCCCCCCAACATCGCTTGACAACCGACGCTGGTGTGTTTATGTCCCCGTAACTTTGCGGTTCGGCAAAAGAGACCAATAGAATAAGTACTAGGCTTCCAAAGAATAAGTCCTGGGGTCGATTTGCTCGACTAAAGGCGGTGCTCCAGCATGGCCACAGTCAAAAGACTGAAACAAGTAAAATAGTAAAAATAGTATATTAAATATAACTATGTGAACATTCTTTGATTGTTTCCTGTAGGAATTTTATGGTATTTCCCAAAATGTTATTTTCTGCACCTAGACAGTTTACCTCATAACTTTAGCTTGTTAATTGCTCCATCTAATAAATAGACTGACATACAAATTTTTTTAACAGTTTTAGAAGAGAGGGGACACAGTGCCTCTAACCTTTGCTGGTTTTCCCAGAGACTGATGTGATTGATGTGATTGATTGAATGCTTGTAGTTCAGAATTCCAAAAAGAAATGAGTAGCAAAGGAATTCCAGAAGCCATTGTTCTGGCGGGGGGGGGGGGGAAGCTCTGTATAGTGTTGAGAGCAATGGTTCTCAACCAGTTTTTACATATAAACCCCTTTGATTACTATTTTGTTCTGGTGGACCCCCATAGCCATTCCATACTTAAAAACTAGTTTTATAGATACTTCTTTCAAAATTCCTATTTTGTTTTTCATACATTCATTTACTCTTTTACTTGATTCAGTCACTTTGATTGCGGCCATGCTGGAGCACTGCCTTTAGTCAAACAAATCGACCCCAGGACTTATTCTTTGTAAGCCTAGTACCTATTCTATCAGTCTCTTTTGCTGAGCCACTAAGTTACAGGGACGTAAACACTATAACATTTGGTTGTCAAGTGATGGTAGGGGGACAAACACAGACACAAACACACAAATACATACATACATACATACATACATACATACATGTATATATATATATATATATATATATATATATATATATATATATATATACATGCAACAACCTTCTTTGAGTTTCCTTCTACCAAATTGGTCGGCCCGAGGCTATAATAGAAGACACTTGCCCAAGGTGTCATGCAGTGGGACTGAACCCAGAGCCATGTGGTTGGGAAACAAGCTTCTTACCACAAGACACTCAGGTTCTCTGAGAGAACACGTTTCAGAGGCCAGATACATGTTGAACTATGTAAAACATTAGAGAAAGAAACTTAGTTGATTCTTGCAATAAATACATTGAAACCAAAATTTTTTATGGATCCCTAAAATTCTTCCATAGATCCCCAATTTACTATTTTGCTTGCATGGAACCCCAAAAATGTTATATGGACCCCAGGAGTCATATGGACGTTTGTTGAGAACCGCTGGGTTAGAGCAGTGCTCCACAACCTTTTTTATACTTGCAGTACACTAATATTCTTTTCAAAATTCAGCAGTACACCTGAACTAAAACTATGACTAAAAGTATAGGGAAAAAATAATATTCAGGTTACACTGCAGTACACCTAGCATCCTCTTATGGCACACCAGTGTGCTGCAACATGGACCACTGGCTTAGAGCAACGGTTCTCAATAATTTTTTTTTTATGCATGAACCCCTTTGACTACTATTTTATTCTGGTGGACCCCATAGTAATTTGATGTTTAAAAACTAGTTTTATAAATTCTTCTTTCAAAATCTCTGTTTTGTTTTTCACACATTCACTCTTGTAGGTTTGCACTAGCACTCACTGACAGGACAAGTTTCAGTGGCTGGAAATATGTTAAACTATCTCTTTTATCTCTTTTACTTGTTTCAGTCATTTGACTGTGGCCATGCTGGAGCACCGCCTTTAGTCGAGCAAATCGACCCCAGGACTTATTCTTTGTAAGCCTAGTACTTATTCTATCGGTCTGTTTTGCCGAACCGCTAAGTTATGGGGACGTAAACATACCACCATTGGTTGTCAAGCGATGGTGGGGGGACAAACACAGACACACAAACACACACACACACGCACACACACACACATATATGTATACATATATACAACAGGCTTCTTTCAGTTTCCGTCTACCAAATCCACTCACAAGGCTTTGTAAAACATTTGAGAAAGAAACCTTGCTGTTTCTTGCAATAAATAAATCTTATGAAAGATTTTCAAATGGACCTTGAAAATACTACTATGGACCCCCAATGTACTACTTTGCTTCTGTGGGCACCCCAAAATCTTATATGGACTCCTAGGGGTCATATTGACCCCAGTTAAGAACCAATAGTTTAGAGTAAATGTCTAAGCTTCAAGACATTAATGGGAACAAGAGAATGAAAAATGAACCGACCAAGGGAGAGAGGGTACATAGGCAGTTAGAATAGAGAAGCAGAAACTGTTGTCATGGTGATAGAAGAAGAGAATGAAAACAGTGTGTCTGTGAGATTGCAGTTGAAGAAGCCTGTTGGTGACTGAATCTTTGTCAATCAATCAAATGGATTTACTTTCAGTCTAGACTCTATAATTAAGCCACATTAATTCAAGAACATCTATGTGATCAATTGGCTTGCTGAAAACCACAGCCAAATCTCACTTAAGCAATATCCCATCATCTTAAAATTTCCATTTACCATATGAAACTTTATCATTCTTAAACATCAGGACACATTCTTAGAAATTCTGAATCTTTCCACTTGGTGGTGGAGATGGTGGTGATGATGTTCCATGAGGAAGACAATGACAAAATATTATCATCATCGCCAACATCAAGAGCACTTTCATCATCATCACCATCATATTGGTGGTAAAGGTGATGGTGATGATGATGATGACATTAATGACTATGATGACGACAATGATGATGGCGATGATGATAATGATGATGATGATGAAACATTATCATCACCATCACCACCATCACTACTAAAATCATCATCCTCGTCATCATAGGGATGATATTAATGAGAAAGGTCATGACACTGACATTAAGGCTGTCAATTATGATGTTGACAAAGATGATGATGATGATGATGATGATGATGATGATGATACCAACGACAACGATGGAGATGATGATACATTACTGCTGGTGTTGATAATGATGATGTTGATGACAGTAATGATGACACTGCTGCTGATGATGATGATGATGATTATGATGATGACAAGGATGATTACAACAACAATGATGGTGATGATGATGATGATGATTATAACGATGATGATGATGATGATGACAATGACAACAACAATGATGACAATACTGCTTCTACTGCCACTGCTGCTGCTGGTGATGATCATGAAGATGATGACGGGGTGGGGGTGGGGAGCACTCAGACTGATGATGATAATCATGTTGATGTTAACTATTTCAACTTTGATTCTTTCCTGCAGGAATTTTATGGTATTTTTCAAAATGATATATTCCTCGGCAAGTTCTGAAACAGGAATTATTTAATTCCTATATTAATAACACAAATATTTACAGGAAATAATAGAAGAAACAGAAGGATAAAAAAAAAAAAAGACAAATTATTTTAATATTTGGTATAAAAGTTGATGAATTAGTTATCAAATAGTGTATGTGTGTAAGGTGACAAGCCTTTCAAGGGTCAATAAAATAAGTACCAGTTGGACATTGGGGTCAATGTAATCAACTTACACCGTCCCCAGAAATTGCTGGCATTGTGCTGAAATTTGAAACCAAATAGTGTATGTATGAAATTTCAAATAGTTATTAAAGAAGGTTCACATTCAGATTAAGTGTAAATCATCATCATCATCATCATCATCATCGTCATCATCATCATCATCATCATCATCATCATCGTCGTCATCATCATCATCATCATCATCATCATCATCAGCATCATCAGCATTACCCTCCTCATCCTCATTGTCATCATTGTTTTAACACGCGCGCGCACACACACACACACACACACACACACACACACACACGTGCGTGCGCGCATGCTAAAACAAAATCTGTCATTACTATTATCGTAAACTAATACTGTTCGTATTGCGCACAATGAATTTTATTCAGCCCACAATTTTATTGTGACAAGAGTGATTTTTTTCAAACACTATTTTTATATATCAGATTTTGTTTTAGCATGCTTTTACCAATGTATATTTGCTAATGACAAAGCCCCAACACCCAGAAATATATATTTAGCAGTGGCTGTTAGGGTTAGGGTTAGGGTTAGGGTTAGGGTTAGGGTTAGACAATTTTCATGTGCTACAGATATATTTTTGTGTCAGTATGTCTTGCAGAAATTATGACAATCATGTAAGAATAACATTATTAATAGCTTTGATAAACTAATTATTAGATGTAAACATAGATTACACAATACCT
>NC_142940.1:44953467-45080967 GCF_046866305.1 Octopus bimaculoides | reverse complement strand
AACTCAGAACATAAAGAGATAGAAGAAATAATGCTACTGGCAAAGGACATTACACTGTGTAACATGATTTTTGTCCTTGGGTAGTGACTATCATTTCCTATTTGCTTACCCCTAGTGAAGGTACATGGATCATGGTTAGAGCACTAGGCTCAAAATAATGAGGTAGTGAGTTCGGTTCTGGCACTGAGCTGTGTGTTGTGTTTTTGAGCAAGACACTTTATTTCATGTTGCTCCAGTTCACTCAGCTGTAGAAATAAGTTGTGATATCCACTGGTGCAAAGCTATATCGACTTTTGCCTTTCCCTTAGATAACATTGATGGCATGGAGAGGGGAGGCTGGTATGCATGGGTGACTGCTGGTCTTCCGTAAACAATCTTGCCCAGACTTGTGCTATGGAGGTGAACTTTCTACATGCGATCCCATGGTCATTCAGGGGAGTTTTTTTACCCTTAGAAAGTATTAAAAATGGCTAATATTTCCTCCAAACTTTGCTTTTGTTACATTTATTCAAACCCTAAAGAATCTATCTCAGCACGTGGCTATGATGATCCACCACTACTCCTGCTCATGATCAGAGATGCACATATTGTCAGCCACTAAGGGACATGCTTAAGCGTTTAAAGGTCAAGCAACTGACAAACAAATCTGTGGTATTGAGCTAAATATTTGTTATAATGATATTTCTGCTTCAGCAACTCAACACTGAACCTGTCTGAAATGTAATGGAAAATAAGTCAGATTCAAAACATTGACATCCAGGTCACAAAAGCAAAGTTTGAAGGCAATAGTAAACATTTCCTTTGATTTGTAGATAGAAGCAAATAAGAAATAACACTCACTAACCCAAGACAAAAAAAAATAATAAAAATCTTGTTACACAATGTTAACAATGGGAAAATTTTGCAGAGATATGTTTTCCAAAGAGGAAAAAATTTCATTAAAATAGCATTAATATCGCTGTAAACAAATTTCTGGAAATTTTCATGAAAAAATCCATATCATTAAGAGAGCTATGAGGAAACTAAGTTGATTGAGGTCATCAGAGTGTGGTTATTTCAAAAAATTTCCCAGTTTACATACATACATACATACATATGCACACATATATTCACATACAGATATACATATACTCATACACATATACACACTTGTACATACATAAACACATACATGAATACATACATACATACACACATGGATACAAACATTCATGCATTGATGCATACATACATACACGTACTCATACATGCAAACATAAATGCATGCACACATGTACATAAATACATACACATACATACATACATACATACATACACACATACATACATACATACATACATACATACATACAAAAATACTGTTATTGATGTTGAAATTCCAATGAAGAAGCCTTGGATCTAGGTAAGAAACCAACTCTTTCTCTATTGGCAAGATATCTTGAGAAAAAACTGAATAAAGACATACATACACACATACAGATGTGATATACAAGATTTATAATTTATGAGTAACATTAATACACTACAAATAATTCTGAATAGTTTGGTGTCAGGGAAGGAGGGCTAGGGTGAAGGTGATACTATCAGTTACCACACTGGGTGATATCATCTCTAGTACTGCTACTGCATGTGTGTTTATTGTGTGTGTGTGTTGATTTATACACATATTTATTCAAAAGTTGCCATTGTATCTAACTTATATATGTGTACATACATGCGGAGTGGTTGGTGCTAGGAGCGGCATTCAGGCATAAGAAAAATGTACCAAAACAGACACAGGGAAGCCTGGTGCAGTCCAACCCGAACTGTCCAACCCATGCCTGCATGAAGGGCAGATGTTAAATGATGATGATATATATATACACATACATATGCACTCATATGTATATATTATATACATACATACACAAAAATCTCACTCTCTCTGCATGTATATATATATACATACATATATATATATCGTCATCATCATCTAACGTCCATTTTCCATGCTGGTGTATTCTAAACTATGATGATGATGATGATGATATATATATATATATACATATATACATATATATATATATATATATATATATATATATATATATATATATATATATATATATATAATGGTAGGGTGTGGTTTAAGTGGGATTTGGCAGTGATTTGAATAAGATTTGGTGTAAAATGTATGGGGGCTCTTTCTCCTCATGCCACTTGTTATATTCATATTTGTCCTTCCATCAATGTTTTTTTTTTTTTTTTAATGCAATGCTCAATGCTAAAAATGCCAGGATGTATCTGCGGAAAAATGTATGTCAATATGTACAAAAAAATACATCATTACTTCATATCTCATGCCTACTTACCAAAACAGGAAAAAAACCCCAAAAAAAAC
Source organism: Octopus bimaculoides (assembly GCF_046866305.1). Lineage (NCBI taxonomy): Eukaryota > Metazoa > Mollusca > Cephalopoda > Octopoda > Octopodidae > Octopus > Octopus bimaculoides. Next base: position 45,078,587 of record NC_142940.1, on the reverse strand, counting down.
CCACAGAATTGTCCTCTTAAAGAAATAATGCCGTCTATAAATATCTTTTTGTCTTATCATTCATATTTATCCTGAAGATAATAACTTTCTCCGTGTTATGGCTGTGATTGTTGTGTTTAAAAAAGTTTTGCTCTAAAACCAACATTAGCCATCAGCAGTAGTTGGCAGTTTCAAATTAGGAAATAGAAATGTTTAAAATATTCATTTTATTTTGCTTGTAGCAATTTTTTTTTTCAAAGTCGAATATACTTTCACTGCTTTCTTAGCTAGAGAAACTCCGTATAATGTATACTATATTTACTTGTATAAAAATCACACCACTAATTTAGTGTTAAACCTTGGTATGAAATTTTGTTTTACCTTCATATTCAAACTTGATATCAGCTTTGCCATCTGCATAATTCACACCTCAGTTTTTCCAGTTAAACTTTAGTATATAACTCTTTCTACTATAGGTACAAGTAATAACATTTTTTTTTTTATTCTGATTTCTAACTGTACTTAGGTCAGTTTTGCCTCTTTCATTTTACCAGAATTGATAAAATGTGTACCATTTGGGAACTGGGGTCGATTTTAATCAACTAAACCTGACCCCAAATTTTAAAGGTCTTCTGCCCATGTTAGAAATCAATACTTATTATGAATATTAAATGCTATAAACATAACACAACATCAAACAATATCACTGACTCACGCATTTTATTTGTTCTTGTTTGTTCTTTTACTGTTACTATTGTTATCATTATTATTAAGAAGGTAGCGAGCCAGCAGAATCGTTAATATACCAGACGAAATGTATAAAGCATTTTGTCTGTCCTTATATTCTGAGTTCAAATTCCACCAAAGTTAATTTTGCCTTTTGTCTTTTTAGGGTCGATAAAATAAGTACAACCTGAACACTGGAGTCAATGTAATCAACTCACACCCCTTCCCCAAAACTTCTGGCCTTATGCCAAAATTTGAAACCATTATTATTGTTGTTGTTGTTGTTGTTGTAGTTATTATTGTTATTATTATTATTGTTGTTGCTGTAGTTATTATTATTATTATGGTTGTTGTTGTTCTTCTTCTTATTATTGTTATTATTATTTTTTTAAGGTTAAATAGTAATTCCGTTTACGTTTGTGTAACTGAGATATTTTGGTTGGATTATATAGTCATTGGGGTTACATTACTTTCTATATTCTGTAACTATCACAATATACTTTTCTAGACCTGAAATTTTTGTGGGGGAGGAGACCAGTTGATTAGATCAACCTCAGTACACAACTGGTACTTAATTTATCAACTCTGAAAAGACGAAGGGCAAAGTCGACCTTGGCAGAATTTGAACTCAGAACGTAAAGACAGACGGTCATAATATACAAACATTTCTCATGGCACCAGTACACTGTTTACAGATGCTTACATTTTTTAATGTTTTCCATGAATCTTTCATGGGTCCAGCTAGTGAATTATTATTATTGTTGCCTAGGGTAGTGAGCTCACAGAATCATTAGCATGCCAAACAAAATGCTTAGCAGTACTCTGATTTCAAATGTTGCCTTTTGTCCTTTCAGGGTTGATAAAAATAAGGACCATTTGAGCACTGGGGTTTATATAATTGACAAGGCTTCTCCCCCAACTCTACAGTCCTTATGCCAATAGTAGAAAAAAATAAGTATTATTATTGCTGGTCCTGTGCCAAAATGTGAAAGCATTATTTGTTTTTGTTGCAAATCTGTGTACATGTTCAAACCTGTCTATATTTTTCTGTATTGAACCAACGTCTTTTGTATCTTTAATGTAGGCTCTTGTGGCCAAGAAACAAATGATTATCATTGTTGTTGTTGTTGTTGTTATTGTTATTATCAAGATAACGAGGTGACAGAATTGTTAGCATGCCAGACAGAATGCTCTGTAGCATTTTATTCCAGCTGTTTGTGTTCTGAGTTTAAATACTGCTGAGGCTGACTTTGGTTTTCATTCTTTTGGGGTCAATAAAATAAGTACCAGTTAATCCCTAGTGTCAAAGTAATCAACTAACTCCCACCCACAAAATTTCAGGCCTTGTGCTTATAATAGAAAGAATTATTATTATCATTATTATTATTACTACTACTACTACTACTACTAGAAGACGTGGGATGAGGTGGTGAAGCATGACCTTCGAACATTGAGCCTCACAGAGGCAATGACAGAAGACCGGGACCTTTGGAGATATGCTGTGATTGAGAAGACCCAGCAACTAAAGTGAGATGATAGCCATGCATGTCCAGCCCTGTTAAGAATACCCCTGATGTGTCGGGTGATATGATATGCATGAGAAGACCTGTTGAGTTAAGTAAAACCAATACTGTAGCTGTGGCCAGTGCTCCCTGACTGGCTCCCATGCTGGTGGCATGTAAAAAGCACCGTCCGAATGTGGGTGATGCCAGGTCCACCTGACTGGCTCCCATGCCAGTAACACATAAAAAGCACCAACTGATTGTGGCTGATGCCAGTACCCCCTAACTGGCTCTTGTGCCGGTGGCATGTAAAAAGTACCATCCAAATGTGATCGATGCCAGGCCCGCTTGACCGGCTCTCACGCTGGTGGCACGTAAAAAGCACCCACTACACTCTCGGAGTGGTTGGTATTAGGAAGGGCATCTAGCTGTAGAAACATTGCCAGATCAGATTGGAACCTGCTGCAGCCAATGGCTCTCTGGACCTCAGTCAAACCGTCCAACCCATGCCAGCATGGAAAACGGACGTTAAACGATGATGATGATTGTCAACTCTAATGTTGCAAACTGGGAGAATTGTTAGACCATCAGAAAATATATCTTGCAGTATTTGTTTCAGTTCTTTACATTTTGTGTTTAGTTCTTGTTGAGATTAACTTTGCCTTTCATACTACAGGGGTTAATAAAATATAAGTATCAATCAAATACCGGGATTCATGATATTAATTAACCGCCTTCCCTTAAAATTATTGGTATTGTGCCTAAATCAAAAACCATTAATATTATTAATAACTTTTCTTTTTTCCTTGTCCATTGATTTCTTATACTTTCAATCAGAAATCATGTTCAATTAATCCATCAACCAATATTTATGTATCTCAACACAAATTTTGTAAACAGCATTAATTTCTTGGCATTCTATAACTGCATGCATTCACCAACGAGTCAAATTAATCCTGAAAGGTTTTCCTGGCTACCAAAATCTTTAGTTGCTTCTAAAATTCCATGCCTTTCAAGCAAGACAAATTAACTCCATTAAAAATATTAGAACTTTCCCATCTTTTTAAGTAAACACTCATTGTGAAGCAATTGTATTTATATGAGTTTAATGCACCGTCTGCCACAACAATGCACTTGGTGCACAGGAAACATAGGTGCATTAACAATTTGTCAAGAACATTGTTACATGTATTAGCACCCAGTAACTGCATTGTCAATATAGTTTCGAGGTATTCTTTTTCTTCTCCCTGCCCCAGTTTAGTGTTCAATTGTCTTTTTGTTAGTTGTTTTTCTTTTGTTTTAATTCCAGTTTGAAACCCAAGTCTCTTTGTCCATGAGACATTGCACTGCCAGTAACAATATATAAATTACTATTCTTTCAGCTTGTATTCTGTTACACTAATCAGATGTAATTATCAAGTGAAATTTGATATGTAATATGGATTAGGATATATTACATATAGTTTAATATTATTGAATGTATATCTTTCTTTGTTGTACAACTTATGTATGTAGTTTATATATCACCATCGTCATCATTGTTGTCATCATCATCATTACTATCATTATCATCATCATAACATTGTCCTTGTTGTCATCCTTATTGTTGTCATCGTCGTCATCATCATCATCATCATCATCATCATCCACAGTCATCATCCTCATTTCAATGTCTACTTTTCTATGCTTGTTACACAGGCAACATGATATAAGAGATGGGTAGAGTGATGAAAAGTGGTGATAAGAGTATATATAACACCTGCATTTGGGACTGAAGCCCAAGCTGGCAGAATTGTTATCATGCTGAACAAAATGCTTAGTGGCATTTCATCCATCTTTACATTCTGAGTTCAAATTCCACCAAGATCAACTTTGCCTTTGTTCCTTACGGGGTCAATAAAATAAGTACCAGTCAAGTACTGGGATCAATGTGATCAACTTCCCCTCTCCTTAGAAACTGCTAGTTCTGTGCCAAAATTTGAAACCATTATTATGAACCCCAATGAATACTTTGTTACTTTGCAGTGCTAATTTCAAACTCTTTGGGTCACATAGAAATCATCATCATCATCATCATCATCGTTTAACGTCCGCTTTCCATGCTAGCATGGGTTGGACGATTTGACTGAGGACTGGTGAAACCGGATGGCAACACCAGGCTCCAGTCTGATTTGGCAGAGTTTCTACAGCTGGATGCCCTTCCTAACGCCAACCACTCAGAGAGTGTAGTGGGTGCTTTTACGTGTCACCTGCACGAAAACGGCCACGCTCGAAATGGTGTCTTTTATGTGCCACCCGCACAAGCCAGTCCAGGGGCACTGGCAACGATCTCGCTCGAAAATCCTACAGGAGCCAGTCAGGCGGTACTGGCAACGGCCACGCTCAAAATGGTGCATCTCATGTGCCACCCGCACAAGAACCAGTCCAGGGGCACTGGCAACGATCTTACTTGGCTTGCCGGGTCTTCTCACGCACAGCCCATTTCCAAAGGTCTCGGTCCGTAGTCATCGCCTCGGTGAGGCCCAATGTACGAAGGTCTTGCCTCACCACCTCAGCCCAGGTCTTCCTGGGCCTACCTCTTCCACGGGTTCCCTCAACTGTTAGGGTGTGGCACTTTTTCACGCAGCTATCCTCCTCCATTCTCACCACATGTCCATACCAGCGCAATCGTCTCTCTTGCACGCCACAACTGATGCTTCTAATGTTCAGCTTTTCTCTCAAGATACTTACACTCTGACGGGTATTCACATTGACATTACACATCCAACGGAGCATACTGGCTTCATTCCTTGCGAGCTTACGTATGTCCTCAGCAGTTACAGCCCATGTTTCACTGCCATGTAGCATGGTTGTTCGTACGCATGCGTCATACAGTCTGCCTTTTACTCTGAGTGAGAGTCCCTTTGTCGCCAGCAGGGGTAAGAGCTCTCTAAACTTTGCCCAGGCTATTCTTATTCTAGCAGCTACACTTTCAGCGCACCCACCCCCACTACTAACTTGGTCGCCCAGATAGCGGAAGCTATCGACTACCTCTAGTTTTTCACCCTGGAATGAGATAGAAGTTGTTTCCTGTTTGTTTGCAGTCTTTATTGCACCTGAACATCTGCCACAAACAAAAACTAACTTGCTAGTTAACCTGCCTTTGATGTTGCTGCACCTCTTATGTGTCCATAGCTTGCACCGGGTACATCTTATAGAGTTACTACCTACTCCTTTTCTACATACTGAGCAGGGCCATCTACCTGAAGGGGTTTGTGTTTTATCTACCTTCCTACTTATTAGGATTTTGGTTTTAGCTAGGTTGACTCTAAGGCCCTTCAATTCTAGACCTTGCTTCCACACCTGAAACTTCTCCTCTAGTTCTGATAGTGACTCCGCAATTAGGGCAAGGTCATCAGCATAGAGGAGCTCCCAGGGGCAACCTGTCTTGAACTCCTCTGTGATTGCCTGGAGGACTATGGTAAATAATAGGGGGCTGAGGACGGAACCTTGGTGGACCCCTACCTCTACCCGGAATTCATTGCTGTACTCATTTCCAACCCTCACCTTACTGGCCGCATCTCTGTACATGGCTCGCACAGCTCTCACTAGCCATTCTTCTATCCCAAGTTTCCTCATTGACCACCAGATAAGGGATCGGGGGACCCTGTCAAAGGCTTTCTCCATGTCAACGAAAGCCAGGTACAGAGGTTTATCCTTGGCTAGGTATTTCTCTTGCAACTGTCTCACTAGAAATAAGGCATCAGTAGTGCTTTTACCTGGCACGAACCCAAACTGCATCTCATCTAAATTGATTCGCTCCCTAATTAGTTGGGCTATGACCCTCTCTGTAACTTTCATAACCTGATCTAACAGCTTGATGCCTCTGTAATTATTTGTATCTAAAGCGTCCCCTTTACCTTTGTAGCAGTTGACTATGATGCTGCTACACCAGTCATAGGGTATGACTCCTTCGTGTATCACCTGGTTCGTAATACGGGTGACTAGGCTATAGCCAACACTGCCAGATATTTTGAGCATCTCTGCAGTGATTCCTGATGGGCCGGGGGCTTTCCCGGTCTTCATACTCTTAATTGCTTTATCTACCCTGGTACTATCAACTCGGATAGCTGGTCCCTCTATTGGGTCGACATAAGGCAGGCTCTCTTTCTCCCATTCATTCTCTTTATTAAGCAATCTATCGTAGTGGCATCTCCAGACCTCTTTCTTTGCATCCTCATTTAATGCAAGCGTACCATCATCCATGCGAACACATTTCTCTCCTACAACATCACTATTCTCTCTCCTACACTGTCTTGCAACCCGAAATACCTCGAGTCTTTGGTCCTCACGGCGCAGAACATTGGCAAATCTTTCCTTATCTGCTTCCCCTCTGGCTAAATAAACCTGTCGCCTAGCCTCCCTTCTGGCACATTGGTACAATTCCCTGCTACCACCGTTCTTCCAGTCCTTCCAAGCTTGTTTCTTTTGTCTAATAGCCCTGTCTACCTCCTTGTTCCACCACCACGTTACTCTGGGTTGGGAGGGGACCTTACACCACCCACAAATCTGGTCGGTGGCTTTCAACAGGTTGTCCCGCAGAAATCTCCAATTGTCTTCCACGTTGTATGATGCTATATCCCCTTCTATTTCGTTAAATGCTTCAAGTAACTTGTCTCTAAGTCTCTGTCCGTTTGCAGGGTCTTTAAGCTTCCACACCCTTCTTCTCCAAGCCTGTCTAATTCTGGGCACCCATTTTGCCTTGATCCCAAAGTCGCTAACTACTAATCTATGTTGTGGGGTACATTCTTCGCCAGGGTAGGTTTTGGCATTTATAAGCCGCCCTCTTTCCCTATTTCTGGCGAGGATGTAGTCGATTTGGCTAGAGTGTCTGCCGGAGCGGTAGGTGACTAGGTGACTGGCAGGTTTCCTGAAGTTGGTATTGCAGACTATAAGATTGGTTGCATCACAGAACTCCAGCAGTCTGGTTCCCTCCTCGTTGCGGGAACCGAAGCCATAGCCTCCATGTATGCCATGGAAGCCCCCAGCACGACGTCCGACATGACCGTTGAAGTCTCCAGCCACAAAGAGAAGGTCCCTGTCACTCGTCGACGAGGTAGTTTGCAAGAGGGTGTCATAGAATTGGTCTTTCAGACCATCTGGTAGCCCAGGTTGAGGTGCATAGGCTGAGATGACAGTAGCTAATCTATGATGAAGCACTAGTCTGATCTTAAGTACTCTGTCACTTACTCTAACGACCTCGATTACCTTATCCACCCATTTCTCCGCTAGAAGTATTCCTACGCCCCCGACCCCGTCAGTGTTCCCTGCCCAGAAAATCTTGTACCTGTGTTCTTTGCCTGTGAGGAACCTTGCAGAACCTCCTCTCCATCTTACTTCCTGGATGCAGCACATATCTACGCATCTCCGTTCAAGCATCTCAACAATTTCACCAGATCTACCTTTCAGCGTGCCGACGTTGAGAGTGCCAATCCTAACAGTATGGGTGTTGGGGGTGTGGGCCTGTAGCCTGGGAAGAGGAAAAGCAGTGTCGTGTACCTGAAAAGAAAACTTGCAATTGGAAGAATTCATAAGCAAAACATTACCTACAACCTGCAAACATTTCTCAACCTTAATGCGCTACCCAAAGGTAGGGGAGAGGATGGCCAAGGCCACTAGATGGGTTCCGGGAGACAGCCGAGGTTGACAGGATGACAAAGGGATGAACTTCCGGTGGAGGGGGCGGGATGACAGAGGAATGAACTTCCGGTGGAGGGGGTGGGATGACAGAGGAATGAACTTCCGGTGGAGGGGGTGGGATGACAGAGGAATGAACTTCCGGTGGAGGGGGTGGGATGACAGAGGAATGAACTTCCGGTGGAGGGGTGGGATGACAGAGGAATGAACTTCCGGTGGATGGGGTGGGATGACAGAGGAATGAACTTCCGGTGGAGGGGTGGGATGACAGAGGAATGAACTTCCGGTGGAGGGGGTGGGATGACAGAGGAATGAACTTCCGGTGGAGGGGGCGGGATGACAGAGGAATGAACTTCCGGTGGAGGGGGTGGGATGGCAGAGGAATGAACTTCCGGTGGAGGGGGTGCGATGACAGAGGAATGAACTTCCGGTGGAGGGGGTGGGATGACAGAGGAATGAACTTCCGGTGGAGGGGGTGGGATGACAGAGGAATGAACTTCCGGTGGAGGGGGTGGGATGACAGAGGAATGAACTTCCGGTGGAGGGGGTGGGATGACAGAGGAATGAACTTCCGGTGGAGGGGGTGGGATGGCAGAGGAATGAACTTCCGGTGGAGGGGGTGGGATGACAGAGGAATGAAACTTCCGGTGGAGGGGGTGGGATGACAGAGGAATGACAGACGAATGAACTTCCGGTGGAGGGGGTGGGAGGGCGGGTTACCGCCAGCGAGTAGAGAGGGCTCTTAATTGTAGATTTTAAATATTTGAGAGACAACAATGCATAAATCGTAATTTTTTTTTAAAAGAGCAATGAATTCTGGGTGATTAGAATATAACGTAGCATGAATTTAGGAAGCTTAGAAAATGAATAAGCATGAATTTAAGACAACAACTGAATTCAATTGAATTTCATGGAGAGAAACAAGAAAGCGCAAGGTATTGAGATGTTTGAGGCCGTAAATAAATAAAAATCTCTATCTTATCTATGAAATAGAGGTGATTTGTGTATTCATTCTTTGACAAAAAACATTTCCCACTTTCCATGCTGCTATTGTCTTAATCCATTTTGACACTGGATTTTGACATCTTGGCTCTAACTATAGGCTGCTGCATATGACAGCTGAAGAGCAATGTTACACTCAATGTTAAACTCAACACACACAATTGTCTTCCACCAGGTGGCTCTCTTTCACTACAAAGCCCAGTCCTTGTTGCAGTGTGGTGCCTTCTGTACTTCAACGACCCTGAGAGATATGGCAGGGGAGGGCAAGCTCCTGACAGGGCCTCCCATGCAAGACAGGTTCAAACTACCACAGTCCACCTCTTCTCAGAGGTAAAAATGGGTTTGTGTAGGGACAACATCCCTATCAAGAGAAAAAAAAAACAAAGTTACAGAAGTTCAAAACCAACAAGACTCAGGAGAGGAAGGCCTTCTTTCAGGGAAACATGTGACACAGTGCAACAAAATCTAAAAGGAAAATAACTAGAGGTGAGTTACAGAGGCTGGAACTGAAAAGGCCCGTATCCAACTGGAGAGATGCAGAAAAGCCAACCCATGTGAAAAACAGTGATGAAAGGTCATCAATGGTCTTTGCTCCGTAGGTAAAGAAGGGCTTAAGTAACTAAATAGGTGGCTCTCTTAACTCAGCCACAAGACATCTGCAAACTTTATGAGACTTATTTTACATTTTCTATTATCTGTATTTATATGTGTTTCCTGAAAGAATTGTCCTGTTCTTCTGCAGATGGATTTTTTTCACTGATATTTTTGCATTTTAATGCTTAATCTGTGTTGTATTATGATTTAAATATATAATAATGCCACCAAGTTCACCACAGATATCGGATAACATGTATTATCCTTAAGCTAGAAATGTAATTTCAGTGTTGACTTATATTTCAGGGATGCGAAGCTAAATCTTCAGCATTCAACCATCAATGAAGTGTTCCATTTTTGTACCATTTCATGTGATTATGGTAAATGTCATAAATCACAATGAAGCTAATATGTAAAATACATTTCTTTCTAATACCAAGAATGGCTAAGTACATTTTCATATGCTTAGTTTTGTTGTTACTCTTCTTAATGTAAGTAGAAATTTCAGAGACAAAGTATCCTTTGACATTACTTACTTGTAAACATATTATGTAATAGTTCAAGGGAACTTTTCAGTAATGTACATGAATGTTAGGCATGTATGTAAGGATGTATACACACATTTATGTGTATATATTGCTATACTTGGGGATGGTCATTTTTTTTTTTGCCAATTAAATACATGCACTTTTTAATTCAATCTTCATTTTAGTTTTTATTTATATTATTTTTAGTTTATACATCTGTCAAAGATCTTTCATCAAACATTCTGTGACCTCATCAGTGATTCTCTGTCCCATACATCAGATGTATAAACTAAAAATAATATGAATAAAAATTAAAGTGAAGATCAAATTAATAGTGTGTGTGTTTAATTGGCAAACAAAAATGACCATCTCCAAGTATAACAATATCTGTTTCAACACACTGTTTCACAGCAATAATCTTGCAAAACAAATACATAAATATATACATCCATGCATGTATGTATGTATGTATGTATGCATGCATATATACATATATACATGATGATGGCTGTCCCCTTGTTATCAAGTATGGCCATTGCACGAAGCTTAACTTAACGGTGCTGTGATCGAATGTGACTTTTTAGCCCAGCCAAAGATCTACAATGTCTTGCACAGAGTTGGCATCCAAAACCTTTACTGGCAATAGCTGGCTGTTGTTGTAATTGGGCTCCATGTACCTTTGCATGTCGTTTAAGTCCTCCTGCTGAATCACACTCCCTTCCACATGCCCGACAGACATGATTAGTATGGTGTGTAGCATCATCACCAACGGCCTGGTAGTCAATCATCGGTCTCGCTTTATGACTACGAAGATGACTCATGAGTCCAGTTTTACTGAGGCACGGTCTTGCACAGACATTGCATGTCAATACATACATACATACATAAATACATATATATATTGTGCCAGTGCCATGTAAAAAGCACCTATGTTGGTAACACATAAACAGTACTCCGCACACTCTGTAAAGTGGTAGACATTAAGAGGGGCATCCAACTGTAGAAACCAAGCCAAATCAGACTGGAACCTGGTGCAGCTCTCCAGCTTGCCAGGGCTGGTCAAACCATCCAACTCATGCCAGCATGGAAAATGGAAGTTAAACAATGATGATGATGGGCTTCTTTCAGTTTTTGTCTATGAAATCCACCCCCAAAGCTTTGGTCAGCCCAGAGCTATTGTAGAAGGCACTCACCGAAGGTGCCACTGAATGAGACTGAACCCAACACCACATGGTCAGGAAGCAAACTTCTTAACCACACAGCCATGCCTGCACCTAGCCACATATAATTAGCGTAAAATTGCATAATGCTTGAATATTAATTAAATACTCGTTTCCTTGCTTAGAGTTGTTCATGCATAATAATGCAATATATTTAGTCGTTTATACTTTCACATTTATAAGTAATTATTATAATTAGGTAAGATGATGAATGACAGAACTAGTGAGGTGCCAAATTTGATATTTTATCATATCCTTTTATTCAGACATAGAATATCTAAGATTATGATAACCAATATTTCCCCAATTTTTTTAAAGAAACTATATTTTATCATTTACTTGTGGTGGTGGTGGTGGTTGTGATGATGATGGTGATGATGATGCTGGTAGTGGTGGTGATGGTGATGTTGAGGAGGATGGTGGTGGCGGTGGCGGTGGTGGTATCCACATAGAAAATTTTCTCTTATGAGAATAGCTCAGGCAGACATTTTGTTATCTGATAATTCAATTGCATCATTAAAAGGTACAAACATTTTCATTTATTCAATAGGCACAGGAGTGGCTGTGTAGTAAGTAGCTTGCTTACCAACCACATGGTTCCGGGTTCATTCCCACTGCATGGCACCTTGGGCAAGTGTCTTCTACTATAGCCTTGGGTCGACCAAAGCCTTGTGAGTGGATTTGGTAGACGGAAACTGAAAGAAGCCCGTCGTATATATGTATATATATATATATATATATATATATATATATATATATGTATGTGTGTTTGTGTGTCTGTGTTTGTCCTCCCACCATCGCTTGACAACCGATGCTGGTGTGTTTCCGTCCCCGTGACTTAGCGGTTTGGCAAAAAGAGACCAATAGAATAAGTACTAGGCTTCCAAAGAATAAGTCCTGGGGTTGATTTGTTCGACTAAAGGCGGTGCTCCAGCATGGCCGCAGTCAAATGACTGAAACAAGTAAAAGAGAGTAAAGGGAGTATGAATAACATAAAGTGTGAAACCCATGATAATTGAATAATAGTATTTGACTGCGTTTGTATGAGTTAAAATTGATACTACATGCTTTATATGACAAGCTAAGCTGTATAAACTCATTTTTGAATATCTTCTTCAAGATAATAAACCATTGTTTCTTGAACATTCTATTATTCTGCACAAGCATTTGTTGATGACGTGATTAAAAAGGTTTAGATATTCTACAGCTTGTGAAAAACAAATTCTAAAAATATCTCTTCATTCAACAATGGGAAGTCACTAAATAAAGATAATACATAGGAGAGAGAAGGATTACTTTAAGTAGATGCAGCTGAGGATGTGACTGTTAGAGAGAACGAGGGGGTCACTCCAACACTTGACTGGTTCTCATTTTCAACAGATTCAGCATAAATTCTTGATTTATTAAAATTATTTCCAACTCTAGAGGATGTTGTGTCTTAATTACCAACTGGCAATTAGGACCAGTCCCAGATAAGAATGATAATCTCAAGAATCAAGCTTATTGTCTGGAGATAAGAGGACACTCGTGGACGTTCTGCCTCAGCAGGCATCATCAGCATAACAATTGTCTTTCTGTGTCTTCAGTGACCAAAGGACTTATAGATATACTAAGAAAGTAGAACATATTTGTTTAGAGTATATGGCCTAGTGGTTAGGGTGATGCACTCACAATCACAAGACCATGGTTTCAGTTCCTGGACCGGGTGGTGCGTTGTGTTCTTGAGCAAAATACTTCTTCCTATGTTGCTCTGTGATCACTTTGACATCTGATGTGATGTACATCATGCACATGTTTTGGTAATGTCAATTTGATAGAGAGGCAGTGAGCGGAGATACAGTACATACATTTGATCACTATAACCAAATCATTTGTGCAGGTTGTTCAGAAAGAAATTGCAGAGCTGTCTTTTTTCAGCCTATGAGATGCTATTAACACAGAAATATTTATGGTGCAAGAATCTTCTACCTACATTTGTCCTAGCACTAAGGGACAAAGGAGGGAGCAAGCCACAAAACTTTCCAAGACCTATTCTTATGTCAAGATAATAGAGGAAGTGGGGGGGATTGCTAAATATTTTTTTCTGTAAAGCTGCTATCCTGTAGGGCCTTATAATATGGGGCAGCCTTTCCGAATATTTCTTTGGATGAAGAAAGGCATGCGTTCCTACAGCTAATGTTTGGAACAAAGTTTTTAAATACAATAGTCGTACATATATACTTTTTATTAAAGCCAGAAAAAAATTTTGACAAACTGTCACTCAGAGTTTCACCTAAACACTTGTGACGAACAGTCACGTGGAACTTTGAATAAAAATTTGTAAACACTTTTTAGTTTTAATAAACTGTATATCATTTTACTTTTAGTACTTGTATACTATTTTCCACTTTTTATGCGCTTATCTGTGTACACACACACACACACGCACATACAATATGCTCATATATACTTTGTGGCAGTTAAGTATGTGTATAGTCAAACCACAAACAGATGTATACATACACTCAGATATATACATACACTCATATACACATACATACACACACAGAAAACCGTAGAAGAACTGTCATGCTGTGTGTGACTGAAATATGGGCAATAAATTCAGATTGGATATTAAATTGCAAGAAAGGCTGTGGAAGGCCGAATACATGATTATAAGCATAGGACATCAAAGGTATATGACGGAAAATGTTAATGAATCGAAGTATAGGGAAGAACAATGCTGTAAGTATAGTCAGTGATAAAAGTTTTAGTTAAAGAAATAACCAGAGTGGTTCCGAAACATTGGACACCACAGGTGAAATAACCTATCGCAAGGAACCTCTTCGTGATCGCCGAACTTGCTGAAAATAGCAGAGAAATCATCCCTGTCTCTTAAAATAAAAAGGGAAGAAAAAGCACTAATGTAATCCTAGATACATTGTTTCGAAACTTCGGGATGTTTGATCGATTCAAGTCTGAACAAAAAGTCAACCAACAGATCCTCTCGTCTTAAGCCAGCAAGGTTTTTTTTCTTTTTTTTTTCTCATAATAGAATGAACTTCACAACCACCTTTCCGAAGTTTTATATCTGCATAAAAAGAAAAAAATCAATCTATCCTTTCATCTTTTTTATTCTCTTGTCTGTCTCTCAAACTTTCCATCTATCTATCTACCTATCTATCTATCTATATGTCTTTCTTTTTCACTTCAGAAGCACTCATACTCTTATATATTTCTTCTCTTTCACCCGCTATCATTCATTATAAAGTCCTCCTCTCTCAATCTTTCACACACAAACACGATTCTATTTGTATTACCTCTCTGTTCTTCATTCGTTGTCTCTCGTTGTCTCCATGTTCACCAGTCACATTCACACACACACACACACAAATATATGCGTAAAATCCACTGTCCAGACGAAACATAGCCAGACACAAAGCTTAATACTGGTTAGGTCAGTAGGTACTGACATAATGTTTAGGGAGCTGTTTTCAATCTCCTCACTAACCCTATCCTTCCCTCAACTAATCAACCAATTATTCGGCCAACCGACACAATCTACGCTGCCAATAGTTGGCGGTCTCTCTCCCTTTCTCTCCCTCTTTCTCTCTCTCTTTCTCTCCCTCTTTCTCTCTCTCTCTCACACACGCACTTGTTCTCAAACAACCACACTCATGCACACAACTTTTCTCTCTCTCTCTCTCTCACTCACTCTCTCTCACTCATTCTCACACGCATACACTTTCTCTCACTTACACATCCTCTCCCCTGATACACACTCACTCTCTCTCTCTCACACACTCTATTTCTATTGTCTTTCTATCTTTCCATTTAACTATTTATACATATACATACTCAAACTATCGTTGTCTTTCGTTACTCATTATATGTCCTTTGACGCTCACACACGGAGAACTCACCTACACACACATACACACACACGCAATCACTCTCTTTCTGTCTTTATGTTTCCTTTGTCTTTTCCTCTCTTACAAACCTAACATTGAGAAATACTAAACACCCCCTCATCACACATACTCAGTGTCTTGTCTGTCAGACTCCTGTTTTATATTGAGAAACAGGAACACATTTTCCCTTTAAGAATTCTTATTCTTTAGTGCTTGCTTTCACTCTTTCTTTCTCTCTCTTCCTCTTTGTATTTCGCTCTCTCTCTCTCTTTCTCTCTCTCTCTCTCTCTCTCTCTCTCTCTCTCTCTCTCTCTCTCTCTCTTTCTTTCATTCTCTTTTGCCTGGTTCCACACACAGCAAAACATATATTCTCTCTCCTTCTCTCTTTCTCTAATCCTTCTCTCTATGACCCTTTTTTTATCATTCTTTCACACCTCACACAACGCAGTATCTCTTTTTACTTGGTGTGACGTCATATTTTAATATCGACCTTTAACATCGTTAATAAATGCGGAAGATTTCTAAGATCAAAGCAATTACTCAGTCCCTACCACCTCTCCCAGATATCCCCCCACTTTTACCTTAGTGAACCCACCAACCACCACCACGTCTTCTTCCCCATGTAAACCCACTCCTTATACATTTCGGTACCTTCTTGGACCATACTTCAGCGAACTCTTTCCTGGCCCCCGAGGGCTTGCGATGATAGTTATGTTTAGCAGTGATAATGGTGTTGGTTATATGGTGGTGTGTGTAAGATGTGTTGTGGGATTCAAAGTGTAGTTAACGACATTTTTTTCATGTAGTAAATGAGGTTTACTTGATGTATACAAGAAACACCCAGATGTACAGCTTCTCCACTTTCTCTTTCCCAATTGCTGGTTCGGAAAAACACTCAATTGACATGAATATACACATCAAACACAAATTCACGCACTCCACTCACGCTATTCCTCCTACAAACGCTTTATGTATATGTGTACATGCACGCGCGCGTGTATGTGGGGTGTACATTTTTATTTATAGTTCTCTATATATTCATATTTATACATGATATACATACATGCATGTATACTTTTGTATATTTTTTAATGTATTTATTTACTTATATTTTCTCTATTTATTTACCTACACACACACACACACACACATACACACACACACACACACACACACATATATATATATATATATATATATATATATATATATATATACATATATATCACCAATGATACAACTATATATATATATATATATATATATATATATATATATATATCTACATATATATCACCAATGATACAACTATATATATATATATATATATATATATATATATATATATATATATATATGATATACATATATATATACTATATACACACATATAGGAAGAGAGCTGTAACGGGGAAATAAAGGAAAGAAAATACTGGAAGAGCCATCTGTTTATTCCTACTTGTTCCCACAAAATCTCCTTGGAAATAGAAATCTAGAGATCCCTGTACATTATAACTACATCGTCTCACGAGAAAACCTTTACGGAGTCGTTCAACTCGCTAGAAATAACAGACAAATTTCCTTCAAATCTTATCAGGCTACTTAAAAATAAGGTAAAGGCACATTAAAGTAGGGATTCTCTTCAAAATGAGAAGATCGTGAATGGTATGTCTTTGATCATGCGTCTGTTGGGACAGATTTGACATAGAGACTACACAGCAACAACGTGACTTTCTGAGAATACACAATAGTCGAGGGGTATTCAAACACATTTGACTTTGCAAGTTGGCTTGAAGCATAAACTAGATCTTGTAGGCTAGATAAAGGACAATTATTTCTAAAAACTCTATTCATGAGGTAGATCGAAGTCAATGCATAAAGGGGTCAATATATATTATAACAACTTTATTAACAATAAAGTAAGGGAGGAATCTGAAATGTTGGAAACGTCTGTGTATAGAGAGATGATGGTGATGATGATGATGATCATAATCATCATCATATAACGTCCACTTTTCCACACTTGCATGGCGGAATTTGCTGAGGCAGAAATTTTACGGCCAGGTGCCCTTCCTGTTGCCAACCCTCACCTGTTCCCAAGAAAAAAGTAATATTTCCCAAGGACACGAACATGCTCATTTACAACCAACACGTGATGTCAAGACAAGGGTACACTCAAATACATACACACCCACGCATGCATGCACGCACACACACACACGTGCACACACATATATATGTATATGTTAGGTTTCTTTCAGTTTTCCTCAACCATATCCATTCACAAGTGGTTCTCAATGCAAATATATATATATATATATATATACTTTTTCCAGTGATGAAAAGTCACTGATCTAGAAAAAATGGAAACCAGCAATAATCATGATATCATGCAACTACTGTTTATACCTCGCTCAGAGATTTATTATTGCTTGTTTCCACTTTTTCAAGATCAGTTACTGTTCGTCACTGGAAAAAGTATATATATATATATTTATATATTTGTATTGAGAACCACTTCTCATCACCGACTGATGGTTGTCACATGCTGATGATGGATCAATACCCAGAAACTCAAGTCCATGTGTATCACGTCAGGCTGGAGATGGAAAAGGTGACTTCCCTTTGCACATACTGATAGGGCACAGAAAGTGTGTCAATAGCCAGCTGGAGCAGATGTCTTCCTGGGGCTACAAGCTACAGTAGCATCAACCCTTAAGGGTTAGCCACATTTAGGTGGCAAATATACTTCACGATGTTGTGCAGCTACTGTTTATACCTCGCTCAGGGATTTATTATTGATATATACATATTTACACATATTTGTTGGATGGCAGTTGACTGCTTGTGAGTTCCTCAGCCCTTTGATGAGTCTTGTTTTTCATCCTGTAGGGTGTCTGACAATCACCCTCCTCACAAAGCAAGCCTGGTGGGGTTGCCAGTTTAATCACCAATGACCCAACCATGCAACAGGTTGTACTAGACTACATGTTACCAGTAGCACTCAAGAGCGACCTGACATACATACGTACATACATACATAGATAAATTTATATGTATGTACATACATACCCATACAGACAGATACATTGAAGCACTCCTGTGGGTTTGTATGTAGTTAAGAAGTTTGCTTCCCCACCACATGGTTTTGTGTTCAATCCCACTTCATGGCTCTTCAAGTACGGGTCTTCTACTATATGTGTGTGTGTGTGTGTGTAATGACACACGTGCTTTTCTCGGACTATTCTTTTCTTTCTCTCTGGACATTTTCCTCTTTCTTCTTTCTAACACAGAGCCATGCTTAAAACGCAATACCCCACCCCTGCCTTTTTTTCCCTTTTTTAAACTTTCTCTGAATGTCAGTCTGATACATTCACTATGTGCGTCTTTTTGACTTGTATTGTTTCTCCTGTTTTTTTTTTAAATTTTCGATTTGCCTATATATATTAGAGTCAACCTAGCTAAAATCAAAATCCTAATAAGTAGGAAGGTAGATAAAACACAAACCCCTTCAGGTAGATGGCCCTGCTCAGTATGTAGAAAAGGAGTAGGTAGTAACTCTATAAGATGTACCCGGTGCAAGCTATGGACACATAAGAGGTGCAGCAACATCAAAGGCAGGTTAACTAGGAAGTTAGTTTTTGTTTGTGGCAGATGTTCAGGTGCAATAAAGACTGTAAACAAACAGGAAACAACTTCTATCTCATTCCAGGGTGAAAAACTAGAGGTAGTCGATAGCTTCCGCTATCTGGGCGACCAAGTTAGTAGTGGGGGTGGGTGCGCTGAAAGTGTAGCTGCTAGAATAAGAATAGCCTGGGCAAAGTTTAGAGAGTTCTTACCCCTGCTGGCGACAAAGGGATTCTCACTCAGAGTAAAAGGCAGACTGTATGACGCATGCGTACGAACAGCCATGCTACATGGCAGTGAAACATAGGCTGTAACTGCTGAGGACATACGTAAGCTCGCAAGGAATGAAGCCAGTATGCTCCGTTGGATGTGTAATGTCAATGTGAATACCCGTCAGAGTGTAAGTATCTTGAGAGAAAAGCTGAACATTAGAAGCATCAGTTGTGGTGTGCAAGAGAGACGATTGCGCTGGTATGGACATGTGGTGAGAATGGATGAGGATAGCTGCGTGAAAAAGTGCCACACCCTAACAGTTGAGGGAACCCGTGGAAGAGGTAGGCCCAGGAAGACCTGGGCTGAGGTGGTGAGGCAAGACCTTCGTACATTGGGCCTCACCGAGGCGATGACTACTGACCGAGACCTTTGGAAATGTGCTGTGCGTGAGAAGACCCGGCAAGCCAAGTAAGATCGTTGCCAGTGCTCCTGGACTGGCTCTTGTGCGGGTGGCACATGAGATGCACCATTTTGAGCGTGGCCATTGCCAGTACCGCCTGACTGGCTCCCGTAGGATTTTCGAGCGAGATCGTTGCCAGTGCCCCTGGACTGGCTTGTGCGGGTGGCACATAAAAGACACCATTTCGAGCGTGGCCATTTTCGTGCGGATGACACGTAAAAGCACCCACTACACTCTCTGAGTGGTTGGCGTTAGGAAGGGCATCCAGCTGTAGAAACTCTGCCAAATTAGATTGGAGCCTGGTGTTGCCATCCGGTTTCACCAGTCCTCAGTCAAATCGTCCAACCCATGCTAGCATGGAAAGCGGACGTTAAACGATGATGATGATGATCTTTTATCTTGTTTTGTTTTTTTTGTACTTGTTTCAGTTATTGGAATGCAACCATGCTGGGACACCAACTTGAAGGGTTTAATCAAACAAATCAACCCCAGTACATTATTTTTTAAGTCTCGTACTTACTGTTCTCGTTTCTTTTACCAAACTGCTAAGTTACAAGGAAGTAAACAAACCAACACCAGTTGTCAAATGCTGGGAGAAGACACAAACACAAAGACATTCACACTTATATACACATATACATATATATATGGTAGATTTTCACACAGCTTCCCTCAAGCAAATTCATTCACAAGGCATGACAACTGCTCAAGGTGCTGCACTGTAAGACTGAACCTGAAGCCAAGGAGTTGCAAAAAAATGAGCTTCTTAACCACACAGCCATAACTGTACCTCTAATAATAATACAAAAAAAATGTAACAGCAAGCATTTCATTGTTAGTCATATAACTTGGCAAGTTAAATAGTCAAAACTTTATATATATATATATAATAATATTAGGGACAAAATCCAAAATTACAGGTAAAAACTCAATTAAAATCAATTTATAAAAAATTAAAATTAAATTGAGCTTTATAGATAAAATATATATAAAATATATAGTTTTAGGGAAAATAACCAAGTTTCAAGAACTCATCGATGAAAATCCACTATCACATATAGAAAAATTAATAATTAAAAGCACAATAAATGAGTATAATATAAAGTAAAGTAAATATCATAAGATAAATATAATAATAATATAATTATCTTATGATATTTACTTTACTTTATATTATACTCATTTATTGTGCTTTTAATTATTAATTTTTCTATATGTGATAGTGGATTTTCATCGATGAGTTCTTGAAACTTGGTTATTTTCCCTAAAACTATATATATATATATATATATATAAGAAATGATTATGACATATATATCAGGAGATTGAAATGAGCTGCACTATAAATGACAAGGTTAAAATGAATTAAAATTTTGCCAGTTGACAAGCATTGAATAGAATTTAGAATGAATAGTTGGAGAACTGATGAATATTAGCTGTCAGAGGCTCTAATGTAACAGTAGATTCCATAGTTGGGGAACTCATTAATATTATTAGCTGTCATGGGCTCTAATGTTACACTTGCTCCCATTTGTGTTTATTAGGGAACATCCTGTAGTGGAGCTGGCCAGAAACAGCTGAAGATGAGATCAATAGTTTTCTTCACTCAGACTGCTATAGATTAGTTAGCTGTTGGTTGATGACAATATAACTACATTGGTTAAGAATAGTCAAGACATGAGAATTCAATTTAGGCATGACAATCGAAAAAAGAAAAAATCCAGACTTAACCATTTCTAATATAAGCATGTATCTGTTGTTTGTGTTGCTTTAAAGTGACTGAGTTTAAAAAATAATTAAACAAGTACTTAAAAGAGAAGTCAAAACAAAATGAAAAAAAATGAGGTGGGGAAACAACAAACAAAGCTAATATACCTGAAAAATATTTAAACTGAAACAAAAATTTTTTGAGTTGCTTTGAAGAAAATTGTAGTATAAACATCGTTACCATTTCATCAAATTTTAATGTCCATTTTTCCTATGCTCGCCTGGGTCAGACAGAATTTGTGGAGGCAAGTTTTCTATGGCTGGATGCTCTACCTAGTGTCAACTCTAACCTGTTTCCAAGGTAATATTTCCTCATGGCCAGGCATATTTTTCATCGGAAACTGGAAAGAAACAACTTTGTGTGATGGTGATGTGCATTTACAACCATTACAAGATGTCAAGACATCACAAGGGTATGTGCAAACACACACACACATGCACACATGCACACACTCATGCATGCATACACACACACACACACACACACACACACACACACCCGACAACCTTCTTTCAGTTTCTGTCTACCAAGTGCAAGGCTTTGGGCGGCCCAGGGTAATTACAGAAAACACTCGCAGAAGGTGCTACACACTGGGGCTGAACTCAAGACTACATGATTGAGAAGCAAGCTTCTTAACCACATAGCCACAGCTCTGCCCGATGTACTGGGTATTCTGGATAATATCAATGACAATGATGATGATGAGGACAATAACAATGATGATGATGATAATAACAATGATGACAATGAAGACGATGATTGATGATGATGACGATGATGATGATGCTAACACTGAATAATTGTGGATGAAAGTTCACCACTCATCCACTAGCAATGTTTGAACACAATAAATGCCTTGTATGAAACTCTTAGCCCTTGTAACTTCTGCTGATTAAAATGATAATATATATATATACTCATGTACTGAATTCTATTTATCCTGTTTGTTCTTCCAAATCTAGAGAGGCTATGTACCTCTGGCCATTTGAGTTTCACAAGTTGCCTGTGTAACTAAGCACTTTGTAGGTGTCAAATATATATATATATATATATATATATATATATATATATATATATACTCTTTACTCTTTTACTTGTTTCAGTCATCTGACTGTGGCCATGCTGGAGCACCGCCTTTAGTCGAGCAAATCGACCCCAGGACTTATTCTTTGTAAGCCTAGTACTTATTCTATCGGTCTCTTTTTGCCGAACTGCTAAGTTACGGGGACGTAAACACACCAGCATCTGTTGTCAAGCGATGTTGGGAGGACACACAACACACAGACACACAAACATATACACACACACATACATATACATATATACGATGGGCTTCTTTCAGTTTCCATCTACCAAATCCACTCACAAGGCTTTGGTCGGCCCGAGGCTATAGTAGAAGACACTTGCCTAAGGTGCCACGCAGTGGGATTGAATTCGGAACCATGTGGTTGGTAAGCAAGCTACTTACCACACAGCCACTCCTATGCCTATATATCATCATCATCATCATCATCGTTTAACGTCCGCCTTCCATGCTAGCATGGGTTGGACGATTTGACTGAGGACTGGTGACACCAGGCTCCAATCTAATTTGGCAGAGTTTCTACAGCTGGATGCCCTTCCTAACGCCAACCACTCAGAGAGTGTAGTGGGTGCTTTTACGTGTCACCTGCACGAAGGCCAGTCAGGCGGTACTGGCAACGACCACGCTCAAAATGGTGTCTTTTATGTGCCACCCGCACAAAAGCCAGTCCAGGGGCACTGGCAACGATCTCGCTCGAAAACTCTATGAAGGCCAGTCAGGCGGCACTGGCAACGGTATATATATATATATATATATATATATATATATACTTTTTTTTACTGGAAACCATACCTGTCCTTGTGGTTTTGGGGGATGAAGCAAAGCGGGCCTTGCTGTCCACTCAAGAAAATACATAGTAAATGATCCTCAGGTACGCGAGCAAACTGAGTCCTCAATGTGTTCCATTTGCCAAAATGTTTGCAAGGCACCAGCAGGCTTCAAGGGATACATTTGAGTCCATAGAACATGATCACCAATTTATTTTACTGAACCTTCATATTTTCTTTATATGGGTATATCTTATATTACCTCTTTCCGTTATTTATTTCACATAGACATTGCTTATAACTTCAACTAGTTTCTTATTAGTTATCGGACACTCAATAAATAATGCCTCAGACAAATTAAGAAATTAAATTGAGTCATGTGGAGGTCAATATATCTAGTTACTACACACACACACACACACACACACACACACTATAACTTTTCTGGGAATATCAAGATGTTTCTGCATTATCATTGTCGTCATCATAATTTAATGTCTGCCATCCATGCTTGTAAGGGTTGGATAGTTTTATGGTATCCAATAACTTGGAGGACTATGACAAGCTCCAATATCTATTCTGGCATGGTTTCTATAGCTTCATAATGCCAACCACTTTACAGAACGTACTGGTACTCTTTTCTTGAAACCAGCACTAGTAAGGCTGTCAAGTAACTAGCAAGATAAAGAAAGGACTTCTCAACAGAATGGAATTGCATGCATATATATATATATATATATATATATACACACACACACACACACACACACACATATATATATATATATATATATATATATATATATATATGTGAGTGTGTGTATATATTATTTTAACGTCCACTTTTCTATGCTTGCATGGGTTGGATACACACACACACACACACACACACACACACACACACACACACACACACACACACACACACAGAGCTTGGGTGTACAAATGTGAGGAAAATTACTCAGTATATGATATAAAAGTTTATTTATTTGAACAAATGATTTTCCGTTTTGTTGCCTAAATAAATACATATACACACAGTTGCAGAGAAGTGAATCATCAGCTTCAAAAAATATATATATACATACATATATATATATATAACACAGCAATCTTTGTACTATCTCCAAAATGTCATTAGCAACAATGTTGATTATTTTGTTTCTCTTATGTATTTATAAAAATCATTTAAAATCTGTGGACTTTGCTTCTCTTCTCTGAATTCCTACAATTTCTTCTTCTCTCTCTCTCTCTCTCTCTCTCTCTCTCTCCTCTTTTCCCTCTATGTATGTATGTATGTATCTATCTATCTATCTTTCTATCTGTCTATCTATCTATCTATCTATCTATCTATCTATCTAATCTATCTCTTACTATCTCCTTTTCATTTTTTATCGCTTCCCCACCATCTCACCATAACAACATATTCAAATGAACTCTTGTGCCACTGTTACCATTTCACAACAGTACCAGCACTGTTCCATGGATAATCTCATACTTGCATAGGCAAAGCTCTTTCCCAGGTCCTCTGGGCAGTAAACCAAAGCACTCAATCTCTTCTCCATATCTTTATTCTTCCAGTCATACACAAGACCTTTTTATAGAGCCCTGATTTCACAATGAACTTTTTATCACTAATGGCTTCATTTAACTGATTTGCAAATTCTAAAAGACATTGTCTTTCTTTTGCATCTTTTCCCCTTCAATTGTAACTTTTTTTCTCTTCAACCTTCGTTCTCTCTCTTATTTTTTATTTCTCTCCTCCCTCCCCCTTTATTCTCTCTCTCTCTCTCTCTCTCTCTCTCTCTTACACATACTCACACAGTTTTGATAGTATTGCTGCTTATGATATGCATATACATATACGCAGACATATATATGACAATATTGCTTATGTAAGTATGTATATATATGTACATATGTATGTATATATATTTATGCATATATATATATATATATATATATATATATATATATATATATATGCGTGTGTGTGTGTGTGTATGTGTGTCTATTTATATTTGTGCATATATGTATGTCTGTATGTGTGTGTATTTATATATGTGCATGTATGTGTGTGTGTGTCTTTGTATCACTGTCTCTTTCTCACCCAATGTCTTGCAATTTTTCTATTTATATCTTCCGCCTTTCTTTTCCTCTCTCTCTATTTTTCTCCATTATATACTCTCAATAGGTTAATTGGCAGGAAAATATGAAGAAACGAAAGAGAATGATAAGGAAACAGGCATGATATTTAACATTAGTACAGTTTGGAGAAGGTCTTCTATCCCAAGGCATCATTTATTCTGATGTTTTGCCAAATTCAGTGCAGTGGGGCATTTCTGTGCAAAGAGCAGGGAATGGAGATAATAATGATAAATAATAATGATAAATAATAATAATAATAATAATAATAATAATAATAATAATAATAATAATAATAATAATAATGTGAGAGAGGCGATGTGAAAAATGGACATTGATTATGTATAAAGAAATTCTGTCACCACCACCACCACCACCACCACTGCCACCACCACCACCACCACTGCCACCACCACCACCACTACCACTACAACTGATCTTTATGCACCCCTACCATCACATCCTCCTACATCAAGCATGTGCATTGCTTTGATGTCAGCCTCTCAGGAGACTCTGATTAATAGGGGACACATGCATGACCAACGAGACTATTAAATAACAGAATAGAAGAAGGGTAGGGGTTCCTGTGGTTGTGGTGAGGGTATGAGAGTGAGAAGCCCCCTAAATACCCCTTGAAAAAGTTTACTAATGGTATCTATCAATCATCCATCTCATAGAAAGCATGCCTTAACCATTGGAAATAAGTTGTTCTTAATGAAATCTCAGCAACTTAGTCAGAAATGAGCCAACGTGAGAGAGAGAGAGAGAGAGAGAGAGAGAGAGAGAGAGAGAGAGAGAGAAAGAGAAAGAGAGAGAGAGAGAGAGAAAGAGAGAGAGAGAGAGAGAGAGAGAGAGAGAGAGAGAGAGAGAGAGAGGGTAAGAAAGAAATATTTCCTTTAATATTAATGAGGAATTTGTGTGTGTGTGTGTGTATATACAAATGTATCTAAATACACACACATGCACACATAGCTATAAAAACATGTACAAACACACATATGTACATATATAAATATATGAATACACATTAACATATATAATATACTACATATCTTTGTATATGTATATATATACGTAAAATACACCCAAGACACTCTTTTAAGTGGTTGGCATTAGGAAAGGCATCAAACTATAAAAACCACGTCACAATAAACAGTTGGAGTCTGGACAGCTCCTTGCCAGCAAGCTCCATGTCAAGCCATCTAACCCATGCCAGCATGGAAAGAGGACACTAAACGATGATGATGATATATATACTATTTTTGTGAGTAACACTTTAGTGTTTGAAGCTGTTGAATTTGTTCCAGTTTATAAGATTTGCTTTCAAAATCATCTGACACGAGCTGGAGGCGTTCTGTTTAAGTTTTGTATTTGTTTCATAATGTTTAATGAAAGTTTAAAGTTTTCTAAATTATTTAAATGGAGTGTGGACAGATTTCTTCAAGGAATACCAGATAAGCCACCCATACCTGGATACAACTCACTCAACAAGAACTTACTACTTGAATGGACCATAAACAAAACTTGACTTAAAAAGGATTTAGATAATCCTATCAGATGGTGCTATTAAGTTAGACATGGCCTGGACCAATCTTTGGTCAAAACATATCTAAGTTTATCTAAGTTTATCCAACAGTGTCTCTACTTCCTTGCTGTAACAGAGTCTCTACTGCATTCTTCTGTTTGTCCTTTGTATTTGAAAGTTGATTCTGCTTTCTTAATGCTTAACTAATCTTTTCTTATCTTACTTATAATTAAATACAATGTTTCACATTGGTCACACTGGCATAGGGAAGCTGAAACAACAAACAGAGTGGGAGTGAGTAACAGTCAGAGATACTCAATGATAACAAACTGTAGTTACTTTTAATTTAAAATTAAAAAAATTTATGTTAATTGAAGATGAATATCTGCCTCTTGAGGTCGTAGCTATTTTGATGTAAATTTTTTTTTCTACTGAACCAAATCTCAAACTATTTATGCCAAAGTGTCGCTGAAGAGGTGTCCTCTTTAAAACTATTAACAGTTTGCAATTTATTTGAGAGCTGAATTAGTAGTCAAGCCTGGAAGCTGCTGTGATTGACGAAATGGTGAACTTAAGAATATATTCAACCACAGTAGTGGTTGAATGATATATATATATATATATATATATATATACATACACACACATACATATATTACATGGACAATAATATTCTAAATCGAGGCATTACACCCATATTTGATTGTTCAAGTGCTTCAATTCTGTGTATGTACATATATTCACTTGATTGCTGAACTTTATCAGTGGTTTCTCCCATTGTTTTGATGCACAATTTTCTGTCATTAATGAGACTGTAGGTATCTTTGATGATACAGGTATGCTAATTTATATATATATATATATATATATATGTGTGTGTGTTGTTGTACTTGGGGATGGTCATATTGCCAGTTTAGCCAATAAAAACACACGCACTGTATATTTGGTGTTAATTTGCTCCAGCTTTATATTATATTACATTAATCCTATTTCAGCCAGAGTTCTTTCGTCACACTTCTGTCACCACATCAGTGGTCCTTTGCTTTCTTCTTTCTTATGTGTGTCCCACCTTGCTAACTATCATAGACACACATTGAGGGATACGCATGCGTAGACACATACAATAGGAATACAAAATACAAAATGGCCGATAGTTAGCAAGGTGGGACACACATAAGAAAGAAGAAAGCAAAGGACCACTGATGAGGTCAGAAGTGTGATGAAAGAACTCTGGCCGAAATAGGATTAATGTAATATAATGTAATATAAAGCTGAAGCAAATTAGCACCAAATATACAGTACGTGTGTTTTTATTGGCTAAACTAGCAATATGACCATCCCCAAGTACAACATCTGTTTCAACACACGATTTCACATCAAAAATCTTGCAAAACAAATATATATATATATATTTTGCTTATATATTGACTAATACTAATTTAGAATTGCTTGGTACTTTTTTGTAGAGTACATATTTATTATACATTTACAAGAGAGTTGATAATGACTTCTAAGTTTAAGATTCAGCCTGCTAGCCTTTGACTGTCTGATAAATGCAGTAGACTGAAACTTCAAAGTCACTGTCACCTGTCTTTTGTTAAATATTATGTGTGTATATTGTGACAAAATCGTCATTGTTGTCATTATAATATTTTGAATGATCATTGTCACTCACTATTGTCATAATCACCAATAACAGCATTGCAATTTCCAGCACAATCAATCATAATCGTTTTAATGTTCTTTTAGAACTCTCTTTTACTTGTTTCAGTCATTTGACTGCAGCCATGCTGGAGCACCGCCTTTAGTCGAGCAAATCGACCCCAGGACTTATTCTTTGGAAGCCTAGTACTTATTCTATCGGACTCTTTTGCCGAACTGCTAAGTTACGGGGATGTAAACACACCACCATCGGTTGTCAAGCGATGGTGGGGGGACAAACACAGACACACAAACACACATACATATACATATATATATATATATATATATATATATACGACGGGCTTCTTTCAGTTTCCGTCTACCAAATCCACTCACAAGGCTTTGGTCAGCCCAAGGCTATAGTAGAAGACACTTGCCCAAGGTGCCACGCAGTGGGACTGAACTCGGAACCATGTGGTTGGTAGGCAAGCTACTTACCACACAGCCACTCCTACGCCTATATATATATATATATATATATATATATATATATATATATATATATAAAAACATATATATATATATATATATATATATATATAAACACATATATATATATATATATAAACACACATATATATATATATATATATATATATATATACATACATACACACACATACATATATTACATGGTGTATATTTTTGTTGAAATGGATTGGATAGGTTTGCAGTTGAGCAAATGCATCTTAATCCTGTATTGGCTCGTCAGTGAAGACTAATGTTTAAACTGACACAGGACCAAACTATCAAACAAGAAGGAAGTTCATAAGCAAACCTCCAAATAGCCACTTGATCTGTTAGAAATAGCAGTCAAATCTCCCTCAAATTTCATCCTACTGTACTATTGGCAGAACATATTGTCAAGCCCTAGGTATATTGTGATTGTAAAAAATAAGAGGGATGGCTATGGCTGGAATACCTTTGATCAGAGGACTGTTAGATCACAACTAAGCTGGTACTAAACACCAATCAAGAGGCTAGCAATTCATGTCTTGTCACCAGTTCACATAACTCCCAATGGTTAAGTCCACCTTATTTTAATGAGACTGCAAGGACAGTATAGTCCTCCAAGTTTAAACACTTACTACAGAATTAAGGAATGTTTGACATTTAGGTTTAGATTAAGGTCAACAGATGCCCAAAACACAGCCCTTAAATGATTTCCCCATAATCTTTCCATTAACTGACAACATAATAGTGTTATATATCTAACTGTATTAAATATAACCTGTTTGTTTAAATTTTATTCATTTGACACTCTTGCAAACCTACCTATCCATTCCTCCTGTCAAATCCTCTGAACCGCTTCCCTTATGTTCCGTTCTCTGTAACTTGAGGGTATGCCCTGACACTTCTTCACTTTCTTTTCTTTTCCAGCTCGGGTAGCCATGTACCTCTTCTATTGCAAGACATCTGTTCCTGTCCCTTTGTTATACTTCAACCTTACATCACCTGGCATAAATCCACCCCCCTCAATACTAAAACCTCTCATTTGAGGGTGTGTAGTATTAACGGATGCGACTTGCCTTGCAAGTTACTTTGTGACATCATTAATGTTGGTGCTACATAAAAGGCACCGGTGCAAACTGTAATGTGGTTGACCTTACAAAGGGCATCCAGTTGTAGAAACCATGGCAAAGTAAACAGTAGAGCATGGTGCAGGTTTCTGGTTTGTTGGTTCCTGTCAAACCATCCAGCATATACTAGTACAGAAAAGCAGATGTTAAATGGTGATGATGATGACTAAATAACAAGTAACATAAAAAGGGAAAAATTCGACATTTTTTTATTCATAAAAATACAAATATTTCTTCTTACAATATTTATTATTGGTGGTGAATTTTTGTGAAAAAATATTCTAATGAAGAAACATCATTAATTGTATGAAACAAAACATCTTTTATTCCAATGATTTCTTCCAAAATCTACAGCTCACTATCCATTGTTGAATTTCTTTTTTTAGGTATTCTAAATTATGCTGTGTCCTATATAAACACGTATTTTATCTAATTAATCATGTTGCTGATTAATGTACAATATGCAAATTAGTTATACACTGATATGCTACCATTACACACACACAAATACATAAGTATATATAGATGAATATATACACAAAGGCACACAACACTGACTTTCCAGACACTGGTGGTCTAGAACCTCTTATAATCTGCATTAGTTTATGAGTAGGAACTTCAAATTCCTGCAGCCACCAGACAAATTTACTGTGTGGCCCTGTTTCACAGTACCTTGCACAGTACAGTATTAATAAAATTGTATCATTTATACTAATGTATAGGTACAGTAATATTTATTTAATTTAGAGATGACCACCCTTAGTTTGGGAAAATCAATAATCTGGAAAGGTCTTGGAACTGAAGGTTCCAGAAATTGATGTGTGTGTCTGTATATGTGTGTGCATGTGCATGTAGTCTTAATTATTTTTCTGTTTATTTAAAAGAAAAATAAGAGGTTTCCACTTTGTCTGCAATCTTCACAGATGAGGCTTTCAAATAAATAACTAGATTTATGCACATTAGCCAAGTTTCATATATTTTATGTCCAGCCAATCTCTCATATCACTGATTTCTTATTATCACAGTTTCATTTAAAAATATTACCTGTATTTTTATAATTTTTATTTTAATTTATGCATTTCTTCTTCTGTCTTGTCACTTCTATTAATATTCAATTCACATCCAGGATGCTTTATAGGAAAATTTAAATCAATTCCAAGATCTGACAAGTACTTTACCAGGAAGGTAGAAAAAAAAAATCTGGATACCAAGTTGAACAGCAGAATGTGCAGGGTCATAAACTCCACACTGCGAGTATTTTTTTTTTTTGTCTGAAGATCTAATGTTCAACTTCTTAATTTTCTTTTTTCTTTTTCGTTGTCACAATTTTCCATGAAGAGTCATTTTGATAATCCTATAAACAGAAAAATGAAAGAACTTCTAAATATAGGATGAAATTATTGTTAAATAGGGAGCATTACTTTTATCAGTAATTAAACGCATACAATGAATATTCTTAATATTATGTTGTTTAAGGCAGCAGGCTGGTAGAATCGTTATGACACCAGGCAAAATGCGTACTGGCATTTTGTCCGCCTTTAGGTTCGGAGTTCAAATTTTGCCGAGGTTGACTTTACCCCAAGTGGTTGGGATTAGAAAGGGCATCCAGCTGTAGAAACCATGCCAAAACAGATGACTGACACTTGGTCCAATCCATGCCAGTATGGAGAACGGATGTTAAATGATGGTGATTATATATATATATATACACACACACACATACTGACACTAAAGGTCAATGCAACCTTGCAGCTTGTTGGATTCTGTTAAACTGTCCAACCCATGCTGGCATGGAAAAACAGACGTTAAATGATGTGGACATGACATACAAACATATTTGCTTAATAGAAACTGAAAGAAGTCCACTGTATACACATATCACTGTATCGGTCAGATCAGATGTTGTTATACCCTACTGTTGTAGGGAATAAAGCAATGTTGTAGCTTTCAAATGATGCTACCCAGCTGGCTAGGTAGGTAGGTTCATACACACACACACTAGGCTTCTTTCAGTTTCCATCTAATGAATCCATGTTATAAGACTTTGGTTGGCCTGGTGCTATAGTAGAAGACTCTTGTTCAAGTTGGGATTGCACCCAAAACCACATGGCTGGCAAATGAACTTCTTAACCACATAGCCACTCATGCCTGATGGGAACAATCAATCTTACAATTATTTGTATATCCATGGCTGCAAATTCTTTACGAATATCATCAGAAGAAGAAATTAGAGGCTGGAGAGCTTGGAATTTTAGTTTCTTCTTTTCTTTCTTGTTGAGATCTTCATAATCTGGAATGAAAGAAAGAAAGAATTTCGTCATGTCTAACAAACAAGAGTATTTCAATGAATTTTAAAATAGTTTGTAACAGACATGAAAATATGAAATGTTTAAGGGTGGTGGGTGAAATTAGAGATAAATTCATGGGTCACAGACAATAAACCACCTTTCTTAAGGTACGATCTACTGATGATTCTTCGTTTTTTTTGTTTTTATTTAAGTTGTTAATGACAATAGAAGTGGTGGTAGTGATGAATATAGTGATGATTGTAGTTATGGTAATAGTGGTGGTGGTGGTTGTGAAGATTGTGGTGATGGTGGTGGTGAGAGATTGTGTGGTAGTAGTGGTCGTAGTAATGGTGGTGGTGGTGGTGTGAAGGTTTGTGGCTTAGCGGTTAGGGGATTTGGCTCACGATCGTAAGGTCGTGAGTTCAATTCCTGGCGACTCATTGTGTCCTTGAGTAAGACACTTTATTTCACGTTGCTCCAGTCCACTCAGCTGGCAAAAATGAGTTGTGTCTGTATTTCAAAGGGCCAGCCTTGTCACACTCTGTGTCACGCTGAATATCCCCGAGAACTACGTTAAGGGTACACGTGTCTGTGGAGTGCTCAGCCACTTGCACGTTAATTTCACGAGCAAGCTGTTCCGTTGATTGTATCAGCTGGGACCCTCGTTGTCGTAACTGACGGAGTGCTCCTAATGGTGGTGGTAGTGATGAATATAGCGATGATTATTGTGATGGTGATAGCAGTGGTGGTGAATAGTGATAGTAATAGTGATGGTAGTAGTGGTAGTGATAGCAGTGGTGGTCGTGGCTGTAATCTAGATGAAGCTAATGAATATAGTGATGATTGTAGTGATGGTGGTAGTGGTTGTGATACTGATGGTGGTGTTAGTGGTTGTAATAGTGGTTGTAGTAGTGATAGTGGTATTGGTGGTGGTAGTGATGATGAAAGTCATTAAAGTAGGGGTGGTGGTGATAAATTACTTACCTTTGCCAAACGATATATCTTCATGAGGGCTTAGAACAAACTGTCGAATTTTGTTCCTGTATTTCACTGTACTGTTAATGACTTGAGACAGTTGTAGATCACTGCTGGACTCTGTCTCCTGCTGCAAGAGATACAAGACAGGGTACATACAGGTGGGTGTCTTTAAATGGGGTACACAACAAAAATTTCTAACATCAGCATAGGCATAAGTGGGGCTGACTAGTAAGAAGTTTGCTTCCCAGCCACATGGTTTTGAGTTCTGTCCCACTACGTAGCACCTTAAGCAAGTGTCTTCTATACTATAGCCTTGAGCCAATGAAAGCCTTGTGAGTAGAATTGATAGATGGAAAGTGAAAGAAGCCCATTGTGTGTGTGTGTGTGTGTGTGTGTGTATAGATATAGGCACCCGGGTTGGTGAAACGTAAAAGATACCCAGTAAACTCTATGGAGTGGTTGGCGTTAGGAAGGGCTTTATTCTGAAGCATATGTACATTGACATATGTACATTGACACCAGGTTATTAATATTGCTATGCCTAAGCGAAGTATTAAAATACTCGTGTGTGTGTGTGTGTGTGTGTATATATATATATATATATATACACACACACACACACATATATATAGTCAACATGCATCTTCATATGTGAGTTGTAAGTATACATGTACAGATGAAGGGTAGATGCTGGAGATGAGCTCATTACCAAAGGTTATGCAGAAAAATTTTATACATATTACTGACAGTTAGGTGAAATGAGGTTACATAGATTTGAGTAAACAAGGTTTTTCTATTCAGACACAAGATCAGAATTTGAAGGATAAGGGTATTATCAATAGATTCAAGAATATTACTGGTACTTATTTTACTGACTCCTAGAGAGTCAAACATGAGATTATTTGACACTGGAACTGAAAATTCTGAAACTAAATCATGTAAAACATTTTGATGCAATATTCTACAGTTATTGCCATTTCTCTTACTCTATCGAAGCGAAGATATCATATCACAGATACTCTTAGATTTTTATAAAACTTAAGTTTTAAAATATATGAAATATAATAAAATACTGGTTTTAAATTTTGGGACAAGGCCAGCAAATTTGAGGGTGAGGTAGTCAATTACATCAATCCCACTACTCAAAAGGGATGAAATGCAAAGTCAACCTTGGTGGAATTTGAACTCAGAACATAAAGGTGGATGAAATGTTGCTAAGCATTTTTCCCAGCATGCAAACGGTTCTGCCAGCTTGCCACCTTTATAAAAAATATTAAAATATTACAGAAATATAATGAAATATTACAAAAGGCATTTACCGTTTGTTTACCAAAGTTTATCCCAAAACTCTGCAGTAATTCAGAAACATACATAGATGCAACTGCAACAGCAACAGTACTGCGACTGGAAGATGACGGGTCCTGAGATACAAAAGAATCAGAGATTACTATGAAGTAGATCAAAGGAAAATAGTTTATTAGAACAGAAGATTTCTTATAGTAATTTCATTTTGGAACAAGTCCACAAATTTTGGGTGTAGGGCTATAAGTTATCTTCCTGTAGTTAGTAAGGTCTTTGAATCCATTATTAGCATGGCTTTGATCAGGCACCTTGAATCTTCTGGAATTTTTTCCGATTTCCAATATGGTTCTCATACATCTAGGTCTGTGGAGGCGCAATGGCCCAGTGGTTAAGGCAGCGGACTCGCGGTCATAGGATCGCGGTTTCGATTCCCAGACCGGGCGTTGTGAGTGTTTATTGAGCAAAAACACCTAAAGCTCCACGAGGCTCTGGCAGGGGATGGTGGCGAACCCTGCTGTACTCTTTCACCACAACTTTCTCTCACTCTTACCTCCTGTTTCTGTTGTGCCTGTAATTCAAAGGGTCCACCTTGTCACACTGTGTCACGCTGAATATCCCTGAGAACTATGTTAAGGGTACACGTGTCTGTGGAGTGCTCAGCCACTTACACATTAATTTCACTAGCAGGCTGTTCCATTGATCGGATCAACTGGAACCCTCGACGTCGTAAGCGACGGAGTGCCAACAAACAAAACATCTAGGTCTACTCTTGATGTTCTCACTATCATATCTTACCATTTCTATCATTCACTTAACTCTTCCGGTGAAGTTACTCATTGATCTTGATATCTCAAAGGCTTTTGACAGAGTGTGACATGTTGGCCTGATCCATTAGTTCAGAGGCTATGGTTTGTCTGGGCCTTTTCTTAACATCATCAAATCATTTCTTTCAAACTGCAGAATCAATGTGGTTCTTGATAGCCAGAAGACAGATTCATATACTATCAATGCTAGAGTACTTCAAAATTCTGTACTTGGTCCTACTATTTTTCTCTTTTCCATCAATGACATTCCAGATCATATTATTTCTAAACTTGCCCTCTACGCCAATGATACCAATCTAATCATGTCATGATAAAACTAGCAGCCTTGAATGGTGTGTTTTTCTTGAGAATAATCTTTGTGTGGTCATGGAATGGAGTAGTGACTGACTGATAACTTTTAATGCTGGCAAGACAAAGCTTTTGTCAATTAGTCATCACAGGCATCCACTCCTTTTCTTCATTGCTATGGGCAGAGCTGATCTTCCAGAAAGCTATGGAATCTGACTTCTTGGTTTGACTTTGACCAGAGATCTCTTTTGGAATAAATATGTCCAGTTAACAGAATGATTCAAGTACTTGACTGATATTTATTTTGTTAACTCAAGAAGATAACAACTTACACAAAATTTGAAATGAGACTATCCATTCCCAATGAGTCCCAAAAAGTAGACTATCATTCATTCATACATTCTCTGCCCACATACAACTAAATCAATGCCATTAACCTCCACTGTGGCTGGCATCAGAACCATCAGTAATATGTAAACAGATGGCTGTGTGGTAAGTAGCTTGCTTACAAATCACATGGTTCCGGGTTCAGTCCCACTGCGTGGCACCTTGGACAAGTGTCTTCTACTATAACCTCGGACTGACCAAAGCCTTGTGAGTGGATTTGGTAGACGGAAACTGAAAGAAGCCCGTCGTATATATGTATGCGTGTGTGTGTATGTTTGTGTGTCTGTGTTTGTAACCCAACATCGCTTGACAACCGATGCTGGTGTGTTTATGTCCCCGTAACTTAGCGGTTCGGCAAAAAAGACCGATAGAATAAGTACTAGGCTAATAAAGAATAAGTCCTG
This sequence comes from Octopus bimaculoides, assembly GCF_046866305.1. Taxonomy (NCBI): domain Eukaryota; kingdom Metazoa; phylum Mollusca; class Cephalopoda; order Octopoda; family Octopodidae; genus Octopus; species Octopus bimaculoides. Next base: position 45,042,127 of record NC_142940.1, on the reverse strand, counting down.
GGGTTGATTTGCTCGACTAAAGGCGGTGCTCCAGCATGGCCGCAGTCAAATGACTGAAACAAGTTAAAGAATTAAAGACTGGATAGCAAACTAGATATGACCTGCTCCAGTTATGTTTACCAATTACAAATAAGTAGTTAGTAGTATGACCCCGAAGGGTGGAATATTCAGAATGCAAGACTTGTAAAAGGCATTGATTTGTTGCTGGGTTAATTGCCCCAGTTACTGCTGGAGCTCTTCTACAGCTGACTGAATCAGAGCAACATGAAATGGAGTGTTTTGCTCAAGAACACATTGCACAGTCCAGTCTGGAGACCAAACTGGAAATCTTATGATTGCGAGTGCAATACCCCGACTACTAGACCATGAACCTCCACTTACTTGGAAAAATGGACGTAAAACTGAATGAATATATATTCCACTGATGTGTATAAGTGAAAGATGTAAACATCAATGTTAAAAACTGATAAACTGGTGTGTCTGAAAACAAAATTACTTTGTGGTATTTATTCTCCTTTTTTGGAGATAAAAAGCTGCATGACAATAATTGTTGTTGGCACTCCGTCGCTTACGACGTTGAGGGTTCCAGTTGATCTGATCAACGGAACAGCCTGCTCGTGAAATTAACGTGCAAGTGGCTGAGCACTCCACAGACATGCGCACCCTTAACACAGTTCTCGGGGATATTCAGCATGACACAGTGTGACAAGGCTGACCCTTTGAATTACAGGCACAACAGAAATAGGAAGTAAGAGAAAGTTGTGGGGAAAGAGTACAGCAGGGTTCACCACCATCCCTTGCCAGAGCCTCGTGGAGCTTTTAGGTGTTTTCACTCAATAAACACTCACAACACCCGGTCTGGGAATCGAAACCGCGATCCTATGACCGCGAGTCCGCTGCCCTAACCACTGGGCCATTGCGTCTCCACTATGACAATAATAAGTAAAATAATACTGTTACTATGACTAACACTTCATTGATATTTTACCTGTGTTGGAGTAAGTTCATTGTTCATGAATTGCACAAATGAAATGATGCTTGCTATCGTCCTGGGTAAATCAAAGTCGTCACACAAAGCTTCTCCCACTGACGTCTGTAATTGATCCAGCCTAAAAGAGGAGAAAAAACCCCACAAAGCCTGATAATTAGGATTCTGTGTTTGTATGGAGAAGCTTAATATTGCTATGTAGTGCAGTAGTGGTGGAAGTAATCATTTGTATATGGTTATTGCTGTTGTTGTTGTTGGGGACGGTGTTCTTAAGGTCAATCTTGATTGAGCAGTTCTCTGATCACAGATGTCCACTGTAGTCATCCTGTATTTTTTGTATATCAAGGATTGCATTGTCTAAATTATCATTTAAGACAGCAGGATGTGATTTGAAGGAATTTTGGCTGCTTTTTCTTGCAGGTCAAGCAAGTGCATAGGTACAACCTGTTTTCTTTAGTTACAGTACATGATTCTGTCACTGAATCTAGATCTTGGCACAGTAGTCTTCTATTGTTTTACTGTTGTCAGTCATGCTACATGTTTCACCACAAGGTCCAGTTCTTGTGGCGTGATGGCTTGTGTGCCACAGTGACCCTAAGAGCTATGCCAGCAGAGTGCAAGCACATTGGTAGGATCTTCCATGTTCAACAGGTCAAAGGGGAGAGGTCAGACTAAAATGGATCACCTTAAATTGATTTACATAGGACTAACACTTCCATCTAGAAAAATGCAAAATTATAGAAGCATCAATAACAATTCAAAACCAATAAGAACTGGGAGAGGAGGCCTTCCCCCAGGGACATTTATGACATGATGCAGCAAAACCCCAAAGGAAAATAGTTGCAGGTGAAGAAGTAGGGGTCTAACAGGAGAAAAGCAGAAAAGACAGCCCAGAGTCAAGAACAGTGGAAGGAGGTCAGAGGTAAAAAGGAGTTTGCATAGGGTCAACAGACCAATGTAGAAGTTACAGAAGGACAGCTGACAATTCAAAACTAAAAAGAGGAAAGATAGCCCTGAGCCATGAACAGTGGGGAAAAAAAAGCCATTGATGGTCTATGTTCTATAGGGAGAGAAGGGCTTAAGTTAGTAGGTTTTGGGGACTATGGACATACTGTGGCTCTTCCTCCAAGAGTTTACTTATTCATAACAATAACCAGTGCTTATTTTATCAAATCTACATAAACACACGCACACACACACAGAATGGGCTCCTGTATAGTTTACATCTATGACATTCTACACAGAAGACATTGGTCAACCCAATGAATGCTCCGCAGTGGGATTGAACTCAAAACCACATGGTTGTGAGGCTAACTTCATGATCAAACTGCCATGCCTGCATCTCATCATCATATTATTTAATGTCTGTTTTCCATGCTGGTTGGACAGTTTGACAGGAGCTGACAAGTTGAATGGCTGTTCAGGCTCCATACCTGTTTTGGCAGGGTTCCTACCACTAGATGCCTTTCCTAATATCCATATATACATTAAATAAAATAAAATTTTAAAAATTCAATGGTACAGAGGTTGGGTTCAAATCTTACAACAGGACATAGTGATGTGCAGAAAGGGAAGATACATTATTCTATAATTCTGCTAGTTTTGATTTATCTTTTACTCGTTCCAGTCATTGGACTGCAGCCATGCTTGGGCACTACCTTGAAAGGTTTTGTTGAACAAACCAGCCTCAGTACTTATTTTTTAAGTATAGTAGTTATTCTATCAGTTTCTTTTGCTGAGCCACGAAGTTACAGGAACTTAAACAAACCAACACTGATTGTCAAATGTTGATGGTAGGTGGCAGAAATGCAAACACATGCATATATACATTACATATATATCATCATCATCATTGTTTAACGTCTGCTTTCCATGCTAGCATGGGTTGGACGATTTGACTGGCAAGCCAGAAGGCTGCACCAGGCTCCAATCTGATCTGGCAGAGTTTCTACAGCTGGATGCCCTTCCTAACGCCAACCACTCCGAGAGTGTTGTGAGTGCTTTTATGTGTCACCGGCATGAGGGCCAGTCACACGGTACTGGCAACGGCCATGCTCAAAAAGGTGTTTTTTACATGCCACCTGCACAGGAGCCAGTCCAGCGGCACTGGCAACGACTTCGCTCAAATGATTTTCTAACATGCCACTAGAACAAGTGCTAGAAGGCAATATATATATATATATATATATATATATATAATATATATACATATATATATATATATAAGGCTTCCACACAGTTTCCATCTACCAAATTCGGACACAAAGCAATAGTTGGCCTGTGGCTGGCTATAATAGGAGACACCTACCCAAGGTGCTGCACAGTGGGACCGAACCTGAAACCATGTGGTTGCAAAGTAAGCTTCTTAACCACACAACCATGCTTGTGCTTATATCTGCAAACTCACAAATTTGTGTACAAGTATACATACATACTTTTTCATAAATGCTGTATTTTACCTCTGGACTTGCACAAGTGGGGTAGCTTTTCCTGTCAGAGTAATTGTTTTTACAACTGGATGCCCTGCCTTCTATCATAGAAGTCTGAGTCTATATGATCTAAACTATAAGGTCATTTCAAATGTTTATGAGAATACATTCATGTGAGTATGTGTGCAGGTATATATGACAAGTGTACATCTATGTGTATATGTGGGTACTTAGGAGTGTGTGTATGTGTGCATACATGCAAGTGTATGTGTGTATTACATACAAATATACCTACTTTGATAGTATTTCTGACTCACTGATATTTCTACAGTTCTTCTGTCCCAGGATATAAGCTGAAGAGTTCTGCAGGTAGGATTCAATCTGGGTGAGAAGTTTTGATGCTTTCTCAATTGATTCCTTATGGTAAGCAATTCCTGGAATTATATGACACTTTTTTTTTTTACAGCTTTTACATGCAGACATCAACTATGTTTCTCCATAAAAAGTTCATCATTTCTCTATATAGACTCTGTTCATCTCAGAAAGACTAAGTAATTTCACATAACAGATTATGTCATTCTCATGTAGTATAAACTGAATTTCTCAGCGTTTGTTAAGTCATTAATTTCGACATGCTTCATGTTGTTTATACAGGTTCAGAGAAAATATGACAAGAGTATTAGGCCAGTAAAGAGTATAAAGAGATTTGAAATAACAGTTTGATTACTACAGCTTAGGTTTTAACCCAAAGCAATCATTACATTAAGTTTTAAACAAATAGTATTTAATTCTTTTCTTTCACCACCCTCACCATTGAGCAGATCTCTTAATAAATGCTTTCCATATACACAGCGTATCTAGAAGTACATTAACTCAAGTGTCCTTGTTTTAAGAAGGAAATGTATGATTTGAGAGAAATTTGGTTCCTATTTCTGGTAAGCTGAGAATGACTAGCTAGTCATTGGCTCAAACAATCTCTAGTTAGTGCCCATGGAGAAGGGACATAACTCTGTTTTAGTTTACCAAAATGACACTTGTAATTCTCGTAATCATCATCACCAACATTGTCTTTTACAAAATCACATTATGACTGGCATCATGTTCACCAAAATATCCACTGCTGTTACTTATCATCAGCATCAATAGGGACAGACATGGCTGTGTTGTTAAGGAGCCCACTTTGCAACCACATGGTTTCAGGTTCAGTCCCACTGTGATGACCTTGGGCAAAATATGTGATTCATATTTTTTAGATGCTGGCGAACTTACTGAGTGAAATTCGGCTGAAATATGAAGCCATTTAATAACCTGAAGGTGTTCGTAATTATATGTTAAAATTTTCATCAAAATTTCATTACAACATAAATATCGAGATGCCAGACGGTCAACACTAATAATATATATATATATTTTTCTTTTTACTGTCTGCTATGAATTAATCTGACCCTGAAGAGATATAATATTCCATATTTTATAATATGCATGAATTGATCTGGATATTGCATCGAAATGATCATAAGTCATAATAAAGTTTTTACAATGGATCATCTTTTAGCCCTTATTTAAATCGATATACATACAAAAACTCACATGTGAGAATTTTGCTACGTTTGATAACAGATACAATATTTTTACCAAATTTTGGTATAAATCTATAAATACATACATATATATATATATATATATATATATATATATATAACTTAATGTATGTGTATGTATATATATATATATATATATATATATATATATACATACACATACATTAAGTTATAGATATTTTATCAAACCATTTCCACAATCTTGGTTGCATAGAAAATTAAGTGAAATATGTAGGTAATCAATTCATTAGGAATGGAGAATGTATGGAGGGGAAAAATTATGATAATGATGGCAACATAAGAGATTTGAAAACTTACTTCTGCGATAATGAGTAAGCATGCAGAAGAAACGGAACTGGTTAGCTGTGTAGGTCTTTAGAAGATCTGATATCAATACAACATTCTTTAGAGATTTTGACATTTTCTCTTGGTCTTTAATATGGAGATGACCTAAAGGAAAGATAAAAATAAATCATCTATTAAGTAATAAAACCTTTAAGAAACTCAAATAAACAAAAGAAAAATCATAACAAAATTCATAATCATCATCACCAACATTGTCTTTAACAAAATCACTTTATGACTGGCATCATGTTCACCAAAATATCCACTGCTGTTACTTCTCATCAGCATCAATAGGGACAGACATGGCTGTGTTGTTAAGGAGCTCATTTTGCAACCACATGGTTTCAGGTTCAGTCCCACTGTAATGACCTTGGGCAAGTGTCTTCTTATAGCCCAGGGCTGACCAATGCCTTGTGAGTGAATTTGGTAGATAGAAACTGCGTGGAAGCCTATCATGCATATATGTGTGTGTCTTCGTGCTCCAATAATTGCTTGACAACTGGAGTTGGTTTGTTAATGTCCCTACGACTTACCAGCTCAGCTAAAAAAAAAAAAAGAAGTATCAGACTTAAAAATTAAGTACAAGGGTACTGAGACAGAAGACACTTGCCCAAGGTACTACACAGTGGGATTGAACCTAAGACCACATGATTGGGAAGGAAGCTTCTTAACTACACAGTCACACCTTACTAAATTCATTATTACTTTGCAAATTAATTAAAACGAAGGCAATGTATTTCAACAGAAATATGGTAATGCAAGGGTTAAGAAACGTTTATGATTTTTTTGTCTGTTTCAATCCTGGGTAGCATACTGTGGTGGCAGAGATAACTTGGTGAGGTAAATACAGTGATAGTTTAGCAAGAAATGTTAGATAGATGTTTAACGATGCTACACAGAAAGAATCAGACGGCAATGAAATTGTATTTGTGTTCAAAATGAAACAATTTTATTACAGGTTTCCAAAAACGCTGAACAAATGTTTGTGACTGCAAAACATCATAATGTAGACATACAATCTGGTAGGAATAACGTTGTATGACATGAATGATTTCAGTTTCACTTACTACTATCTACCAAGTCTCTAGACTGAAGCTGATAACAATTCCATTGGACAAAACTGGACAAATGTCATAGTGCAGATACTAATCTTGCTGGAGAAGCTAATTTCAGCAAACAGGATATAATAAGCCTCATAACTGCTTAAAAGAAATGAATGTCAAGTGAACAAATGGGCACAAGGATTCAGAGTTGCTAAAGAAAACTTCACCCAGTAGTCATAATGACTAGGAAAGTGAATAAGTAACTTTCCATGTTTTAGATGAGGCTGACAGAATGAGCAGCTTGAAAGTACATTGTTAACAGTTCAACGTTTTCACAGCAACTAACCCAGCTTACTGTTTTTAGGTGCATTTTCAACTTGAGCGGAAGTTGTTTGAATTTGTGCAACGTCAGCTTAACTGGTCAGCGTCTGTCCCAAACAACTAACTTGCGCTCCAGTAAAAAAAAAAATTTATCAGGTCTTACTACAATAGGAATGCCACATTCATGTATTTCTTACCTGTGTGAAGCCAATAATTGCACCATTGTTTGCATCCATGATATGTCTGGGACTGAGCAAGCTCATTTTCATGGTGTGGAAAAATAAGGTCTTCTCCTCCAGAGTGCAAATCAAAGTTGGAACCAAAGATTTTGCTGAAATTAAACAATGCAATAAATAGTAGGATTTTTTACATAAAGAGCATGAACATTTGACAGCTGTCATATTGTTTAGCGTGAAGGTGCATGATCTGGGGGTTAGGGTGTTGCACTCGCAACTGCAAGATAGTAGTTTTAATTTGTGAACCAAGTGGTATGTTGTGTTCTTAGGCAAAACACTTACTTTTATATTGTTCCAGTCCACTCAGCTGTAAACGAGTAACCTTGCAATGGACTGGTGTCCTGTTCGATGGGAATGTTCTGATCACTTCTACACCGTGGAGACTGGATAACTGGTCCCATGAGTTCTAGGACTTGAGACAGTAATGTTCAGCAATGGATGATGACAATGATATTGTCTAACCAAAGGCTGACTCTTGATTAAGTAGACGAAGATCAAAAGTGTTCTAATTGTGGCCACCTTGCCTTATTATGTTGGAAATGAATGATACTGCTTGTATGACAGTGACACTCATTTACAACTATTACTCAATGTGAAGACAAAGAGACACAAACATACATGTACAAACACGATGGGCTTCTTTCAGTCCTTCTACTAATTCTCCTTACAAAGCTTTGGTCAGCTTGGTGTATAGTAGCTAGCAAGGTGTCATGCTGTGGGACTCAACCTGAAACCATGGGGTTGGGAAGCAAACTTCTTCATCACACAGCCATACCTGCACCAACTTTCTCCTAATGTACTACAAGAACTAATAATCATGATAATAATATGAAAAAAATCCATACATGCACACATCAAAAACTCACTGACCTTGCCATGGCAGAACATTCAATATGCCATCCTGGTCGGCCCTTACCCCAAGGAGACTCCCAGGAAGGCCCCTGTTTCGTGGCTTTCCATAGAGCAAAATCCAGTGAGCTATGTTTGCCTTCATGAGCTGGAAAGAAATTACAGAAAACGAAATGTCTTATATTCAAGGTGCTTTTTTGTAGATTTGCCAATTTATGATATATACATGTGTGTTTGTCCCCTCTACTGCTTGGCAACTGGCGTTGGTTTGTTTATGTCCCTGTAACTTAGTAGTTTGACAATAGAGACTGATAGAATCAGTGCCTGACTAAAATATAAGTTCAGCAAAAGAGAGTGATAGAATAAGTACCAGGCTTAATGTAAGGACTGGAGTTGATTTGCTTGACCAAACCCTTCAAGGCCCCAGCATGGCCTCAGTCTTATGACTGAAGCAAGTAAATGATAAAAGTTATCAATCACTGATTTGACAGGGGCTCTTGACATTATACACAGAAACCCTGGGTTCCTAGACAGTGAATCCTCTTTTTAAGCCTAACCACTCTACTCCAACAGAGTGTGGAAGCATGAAATTTGGAACTGTTTTAGTTGGAAGAATTTCAAGAAATAAGACAAGTAGTTTGAGAGTGGTATATTTGATTTGTTTTTTTACTCCTTTAGTCTTTTTACAAGCATAGGTATTCATTTTATCAACCTTCAACTTAACATGTTGACCAGAACCCTAAAAAGAATTTCCAAAATACTAACTTGATTCTTCAAATATTTCCTGTTTCTGGCGCAGCTGACCATAGTCTGGATATGCTTCAACATTAAAGTAAACGCTTCCTGGAAACAAAATATAATAATTATACATGTGCATGTGTATTTATATACATGTTACATTCAATAGAAGTAGTATTGAATTAAAACAGCCATCAATGTTGTATCATAATTAATGTAATACATCACTGAAAGGTAATTTATTGCAGTTTTCATTGAGAGAAACAGCTCCTATGAAGAAATTCATAAAAAAAAAAAAAAGATTAAGTTCACAGAGAATCAATCAAACAACTAACCAAAAGGCTGGTGTTTCACAACCCATCATTGGCACTTATGTACTCATAACTAGTACCTTTAACTGGCTTAATTGATCAAAATATAAATAGATATCATGAGGAAAAAAAGGAGGCTTACCACTCTAAGCAACAGTAGAAGCAAAGAATAACTGACAAGCATTTCCTAGATTTTTTAAAACAAAGCTCATCGTTCTGCAAAGAACAACAACTCCTCTGAAGTTAAAAACGAATTCCCTACCCCTACAACTGATCAAAATATTGGTTTCAAATTTTGGTACAAGGCTGGCGGGTTTTTTTGGGGTGGGGATAAGCTGAATGCATCAACCCCAATGCCATATACAAGCATGGAAAAGTGGACATTAAACAATGATGATGTTCATATCTAGAGACCAATATACAGTGAACAGTAAAAACTTGTAACCCACAGTAAAGTATTTTCTTGATCCTTTCTACCTTTTCCTGCAGAGAATAAACTTGTCTGCACTATTTGTTAGGATCAAATGCCTTTGTACTTTTTTCTGTTTGCTGGTCCCATCTTGATGGATACAAGTAAATCTGTATAAAAATTACACAGCTTTGTAGTATGGTCAAGTAAACCCAAGCTATTGTCAGAGCATTCTCGGGAGCTGAACATTATGGGTGGTTGCCAAGACATATTTCTGTGGTACAAGCAAAATCTTTAATTGCTTGCCAACCCATGTTATCACAGGTCAATCTGTGATAAGCATAATATGGTTCACAATGGAACGTACTATGGATCAGTGATGAATGAATCAAAGAAAAACAAGGCTACATGTACCACAAAGAAAATAATGATCATGCCTTGAATGCTTTTGTCCATAGGTCTGCCTAAGCACAGCTGACCTAGTGTTAAATGACCAACAATTACTCACAAAAACTCATAATTTTTTTTTCTCAAACAATACAGACAAATATTCAATTTAAATTAACAGATTAACTTCATGAAGGTCCTTTACCACCAGGGGTCTTGTAAGCAAAACCTTTCTGTAGGATAGTTTGAATGCAGTTTATAATGCTGTCCATGTGGTCGGTGACTCGTGCTGGATACGTTGGTGGTAAGACATTCAGCAAGGCCATATCGTGGAAAAATTCATACTCAAACTTCTTAGACACTTCACTGATCTCAGTTCCCAGCTAATTAAAGTACAACAGAAAAGTGAATTTCAATTAGTTTTGACATTGCTAACAATCCTTTTGGTGCTACTTTAGCATGCAGTCCACTGAAGTATCTACATAAATGCTGCAAAATGACCTGACCTGGGTTAGGGTTATTCAGGAAACTAAAGTGTAAATAGTCAAGTAGAGCACATGCTAGAGTGGCACCATTTTTTAGCTTTTGTTTAGAAAAAGAATATTTGAGTTAACCTCCACCTCATATCAACTCCAGTACTTAACCAGATACTCATTTCAGTGACCTCTGTTTGCTGAATAGGTGAGTTTATATTGAACTAAATTCACTTTTTCAGAGAACTTCCTTATCTCTTACACATTAATAATGTAAAGAATTTACGTTAATTTACACCAGTATATACACATACACGTGCATATGTGTGTGCATGTTTGTGTATGTGTATCTACTAGTGTAAATTAACATAAATTCTTTATGTGTATGCGATATATATGTATGTGTGTGTGTGTGTATGTTTATATCTACATATGTATAAAATTCACTGACTGTGCGTCTCCTCTACGCATGGTCAAACCACTAGATCAATATGTACCAAATTTGGCATGAAGGTTTCTCATTACTTGGGGAAGGTTCTAGGGGGCTGTGGTATCAAATTTTGGCCCTAGCCCATATATGGGGCTATAGAGAGGATATGTTGTTACTAAAAGTGTTAAAACATTACTAACTTGATCAATCTGTCACTGAGTCTGGATTTGAGACACATTTTGCTATCATTTCTATGGAGAATTGCAAACATGGCATATAAAGATAACATTTTAATAAAATTTTTATGAGTACATTTCCATAAATGTTTTCCTTGTGCAGTAACTGCACCCCCCCCCCACACACACGTGGATGCACATGGATGAAGTCCCATTTTGGAAGTATATTAAAGCTTTTGGTAAATTTTTACAATCACACTCCTATGAGTTTCACTCAAAAACAAATAAACCTTGGATTTTTCATGTGGAATCAACTACCCTGACCTCCTAATATACTGCAAACCACTTATTCTGGTTCGGAAAAAGGTGGGGAGGGGGAACAGCCCCCCCCCCCCACTCCGGAATGATTGGATATTTTTTTCGTTGAATGAGTTATGGTGAGCTCCTATTATGCCAAAAAACACTTTTTCTGCCACGAAAACGGGTGGGTGGAACCCTTGGGAATTTCACCCCCTTCCTGGAATTATTGGAAAATGCTTTTTTTTTTTGATGAATGAATTATGGTGACCTAATATGACATAAAACAATTTTTTTGTCTGGAAAACGGAGAGGGGGTGGGTGGAATCCATGGAAATTTCACCACCACACCCCCAACTTCACAGGGAAAATCTTTTGCTAAATTTTAACAAGTGCACCTTTACCATTTTTTTTCCCATAATCTCCAACATCTAAATAAAACCTAGGAATCCAAAGAAATTTTTTCAAAAAAATGCATCTTTGAAAGTGAGGGGCAAAACTGCATTAGCCCCTTTTCTTTACCCATAGTTTTAGATAACATTTTGCAGAAATACGTTTTCAAGAGTGGATTACATTAGACTGAAAATTCAAACAAGCTTGAAAAGAATAAGTGAAAATGCACATGGTTATAGAAATTAGTGGTAACGATGTCTGGTCAGGAGAGATAAAGAATGATACAAAATTCTTCTAAAAAATTGTTAGTGTTAGTGTGTGTGTGAAACAAGTAAAAGTATAAAGCAAAATATCTTTTTTATACCTCTTAAAATCACTGGATATATTAATCCCAGATTGCAGAATAGATTTCAAATGGTATTGAGTGTTTTAGAAAAAAAAACATCACTTTTCCTTTGCAAGTTTTCCCACTAAAACTCTAATTGGGTAACTGATGCATTTCATTTTTGTGTGGGGAGAGAGAGAGAGTCAGTGAGTGAGTAAAGGTATGAGTTGTTATGTATTTTTTTGCATTTATGTGTAAGTGGCACTCTCTCTCTCTGTCTCACACACACAAAAACAAAAAAAAATGGAAAGTTGTGTGATAAAATTGAAACAGTTGGCGGCACAGACTTACTTTGTTAGCTCTGTCTATGATTTTGTCATCAACATCAGTGATACTCATAACTCGGATCACATGGATTCCAAATATCTTTGTCAAAATACGACGGATGATGTCAAACTGGATATATGTACTGGCATGTCCCAAATGTGCACTGTCATAGACTGTGGGCCCACAAATGTACCTAGGAAGAGAAAAAGGAAATATTTCAGAAATAATGATTTAAGAGAGAAATTGTTCTATCTTATTTTTATTTAGGCATGACTGTATGGTTAAGAAGTTTGCCTTGCAACCACCTGGTTTTGGGTTCAGTCCCAATGAGCGGCACCTTGGGCAAGTGTCTTCTACTGTAGCCCTGGATTGACCAGTGCTTTGTGAGTGAATTTGGTAGATGGAAACTCTGTGGAAGCCCATTGTGTGTGTGTGTGTGTGTGTGCATGCACACACACATGCACATTTCTGTGTTCATGTCCCCACCCCCAACCACAGCTTGAAAACCAGTATTGGTTTGTTTACATCGCTGCAACTAAGCAGTTTGGCAAAAGAGGCTGACAGAATAAGTACCAGATTTAAAAAATAATATTGGGTTCATTTTATTTGACTAAAGCCTTTCAAGATGGTGTTCCAGCATGGCTGCAGTCCAATGACTGAGACCAGTAAAAGGAAGAAGAGAAGAGATAAAAGATAAGTTTGGAGGAGGAGGGGATAGTGTTCCTGATCTTTTCAGACCTTCTGAAATCAATGAGGTTAATAATGAAGCTGGTTGCCCAGCTTCGCTATCTCTAGGGTAATGTTTGAAGGAAAAACATTGTAGGGGTCTGAATGCTTGGAACAAAGTGAACTCTACTAAAAGCATCCAAAGACCAGGCAAAGGATATTAAACTAGGTAGCATGTTTGGTTTACTATTAAACAATGCTATCCAAGATACATGTTGTTTGAAAACAAACTGAGGTGGTCAAATATGGAAAATCTAAGGTCTGCTTGATCAGAGCTGACCTTAGAGATAAAGCACAACACCTCAATGCACCTTCATCTCTTCCACTATACAGATACTGTATTAAATATCTTAACTAATCTTCCCCAAACTCATGTTCTTCAGAAACTTCCCCACAACCAAAACATTGAACTGATCACCACACCTTCCAAACTGATTTCTTTTTTATGTCTTTTCATAGACCACTACAGTCTATTGCAAAAGTATTTCTGTATCTATGTATCAAACAGATAAGAGACAAATATTCTCTGGGATAAAATACCAGTTATCACATCAGTCTATTGCAGCTAATTTTCCCTGTGATTATAATTTAATTCAGAGTATCATCATCAGCACCATTTAACATCCATTTTCCATGCTGGCAGGGATTGGACAGGAGTTGGTGAGCCAGAGAATTGTGCCAAACACCACTGTAAATTTTGACATGATTTCTACAGCTGGATGCCCTTCTTAACACTAACAGCAAACCAATATTACAATGCTATGCTGTTTCTATCCTAGGGTACCTATGTAAAGAGAATTGGACTGAGTAATTTGAGAATGGCCACTAACAGCCAAATATCTCTTCAAATCAAACTGTATTGTCTTAAAAAAAAAAGCAAAGATACACTAGACAATGTAATCCAAAATATACAAAATGGGCAGTTCTTTTCATAACAGATCCGATTAAGGGGTTGATAGAACAATGTAAAAACAAACAAAAAAAATTGGTGAAATAACAACAAACATGTCCGACCTACCATGTAGCAATGTTTTTGCGAAGTAAGATCAATTTTTCCTTTTGTTTTGTCAAAGTATTGTAAACTTTGATTCCTGTGTCAAATCCTTCTGGCTGAATCCATGTTGAGTGATATTTTGGAACTACTGCTAAATGTTCTCTGCCATTTGGTCTAGTGTCCTTTGAAGAAAGAGAACTAGTCAAACTAGACAAATAAGTTGTAATTTGTCTCAATACAAGTTTTTCATGGTGCTTTGTGTGATAGCATCGAGATAACCATCTTAATTCCAAGTGCAGGAAGTTATACATGTTCACTTTACTTCTTGGATGAATTCTGAACCAAACCATTCAAGTAACTTTATAAATATGTTTTAGAACTTGGAAAATAACAGATGGTTTCTTAAATTAGAACATCGAGGACTTAACATCTTTCATCGAGTGAACCTGTGACAAAAAAAAAAAAAAATTAAAATAAAGAAATTATGAAATTAATTCTTGAATGAGTACCAATAAATGTTGAAAATATCCATTCATTCATCTTTTCCACCCACTATTCATGGACAAGGCATGGGGTTAAAGTCCTCAGTCTTCCATAGGGTCCTATTGAAGCGACCATCATTAAACTTACTTGCTGGATTCCTAAATGTGAACAACTGAGACCAAGATTGAGTATTATCCAACTATTGTGTTCTTGGTCTATTCCTAGGTCTCCTGCCAGTTAGCTTGGCTAGAAGAATCTGCCATGCAATCCTTTTCTGTGGCATTCTAACCACATGTCTGTTGTACCAGAGTCATGTCTTCTCAATGTGGGAGAAGTAGCAACTCAACCTGGAGAGACTCACTGGTCTCCAAGTTATGCACCCTGTTGAGTAATGTTACTCCAAAGATCCTTTGGAGGAATCCTATTTCAGCTGCTTGTTTTCATGATTGTATTCTTTTGGTCATTACTCAACATTCAAATAATGTACAAGTATAAATTCCAAAAGATTATTGCAGAGATGGTGGTTGTCATTTAACCTTACGATGGTTAAACAAGTAAACCCTTAGGATGATCAAAGACAGTCCAGTCGTGACGAACCCACTTTCATTTTTCAAACTACTTTATCTCATGAGTCCTTTTTGAAAACAATAGTGTGATTTACACCATTTCGAGCGTGGCCGTTGATCGTTACCAACGTTGCCTCCCTGGCACTTGTGCCAGTGGCATATGAAAAGACATTCGAGCGAGATCGTTGCCAGTGCCGATGGACTGGGTCCGGTGCAGGTGGCACATAAAATACACCATTTCAAGCGTGGCTGTCGCCAGTGCCGCCTGACTGGCCTTCGTGCGGGTGACACGTAAAAGCACCCACTACACTCTCTGAGTGGTTGGCGTTAGGAAGGGCATCCAGCTGTAGAAACTCTACCAAATCAGATTGGAGCCTGGTGTAGCCATCTGGTTTCACCAGTCCTCAGTCAAATCGTCCAACCCATGCTAGCATGGAAAGCGAACGATGATGATGATGATGATGATGAAGATATCATTGCAGAGATGGTGGTTGCCATTTAACCTCAGGATGGTTAAACAAGTAAACCCTTAGGATGATCAAAGACATTCCAGTAGTGACTAACCCACTTTTATTTTTCAAACTACTTTATCTCATGAGTCCTTTTTGAAAACAATAGTGTGATTTGATGGAGATATGCCTACTGTTTCAAGCAGATTGAGAAACAATGAAGGAGCTCTCTTTGAAATTTGTCATTGCAGAGATAAATGGATAAGTGGTTAAAATATTGACAAATTCATCAGACAAGAGGAGTTCAAGTCTATTGCAAGTTGTCTTTGTAGTCTATTTCAGCAGCACTTAAGTCTGAAGAGGGGAAATTATGTACACAAACTTTGTATTTTGTCTGATGCCCTGATTCTGCCAATTGCCAATTCACTACCTTGTAAATGAGATGATTAGATAGGAGTATCATAGAATTTTCAAATTCATAGTAGCAGTGGTTGTTCTTATCGCAGTGGAAGAGACACACATAGCAGATTGTAAATTAAGATGTAGTCTTATATTTTACAGAATAAGATCAATTATAAAACTGAATCACAGAAAAAGGTGTCTACAATAGTTTTGTTTCTCTATTGATTAATAATATCTTTCAAAAAGGTATGAGTACTAAGCAATTTCAATCCTTTATCAATTTATTTATTGTTTTGTACCCAAGGTCTGCTAGGTTAGTTACTATTGTCAACACCAAACTTCTGAAATGAACAACTTATTTGATGCGTTTTTAGGATAGCTTGGCAGTTGATGAAAAAAAAAAATACACACACACACAAATATTAGCAGCATCAATAACTTTATTAGTCCAAAAACACTGTGCTTGAATGTAGTGACTAGAGGGGGCGAACTGAGCTGTCTGTCAATTGGACACTGCCCGAAGGCCCGGAGCTCTGAGGGGCCCATACTCTACATGTTCACTCTGCTGATATCAATGCTAAGGGGCCCAGTAAACAGTTATGCCCAAAGGTCCTTACTACTCTCAGTCCGCCCCTAAGCTAACAGCAACTATTACGTTCTGACCAAATTCTATCTTTCGTCTACGCTGTAACCATTACCAAACCTACAGACATGCAAGAACAAAATGGACATTCGGCATTAACGGAAAAGCAATCTGTCCAAACTACTACATTGCACTTTCTGCCATAAACAACCTCATGTAAAAGTGTACACGTTGGTCAACAAGGTGAATGAATGAAGACTATATCCAAAGCAATGGATAGAGGACTACCTATGCTATAAGTCTACTTGAATATTGTTGAAATAATTTACTTAATGAGATTATCTAAATAGATTTGTCACTAATACATCCACTATTAATCTAACAACAGTGCCGTAACTGGAACGAGAATGTCAAATGCTGGTAGTAAGTATAATCGTTATAATTCGAGGAGACTAAAAGTGATGTACACCGGTAAGAATTTGAAACATACAAAGCAAAATGAGGTGTATGGTCGCTTATTTATGACGATGAATGTTTAAAATAATTTTGTAATCATTTTAATATTTTAAAACTTCGAAATGAACTGTCCGTAACTTACAAAAACAAAGATCGGATTTCATATACTGCCAGCAGATCCTCAATCTGTTAACAGTTAGGATCTGAGGAACGTAGTGAGGGATTCTTCATACAAAGGTCAAATACAGAGTGTAATACTGATCACCATCTGCTATTCTGATAAAATTGAAGACGAAATGTGAAACGAAATACAATTTGAAATCAATCAATAAAATTAAATTGAAAATATATTGTAAGCTTTTGTATTTTTTTTCTTTTTTTTTTTTCTGTTGCCGCTTTCAATATATTTTTAGTTTCAAAAGTTATATCTAATTTCATTTACATGGCAGCTGGTAGCAGTACCGTCTTACAGCATAGGTACACGGGACAGTTGCCCGGCAGCTTCACGGATCTAGGGCCCAAATTTACTCTATGTATGCTGTGGCTTGCTGTAAAAAAATGCTATAGGGCCCAGTGCAGTGACTTGCTCGGGGGCCTTATGTATACTATGGCTTGTTAAGGAAAAATACTACAGGGCTCAGTGCCCGGGGGCCGATAATGCTGCTTATACGGCTATGAGTAGTAGAACATGTGATCAATGAATCGAAATTTTTAAAAAGGATATACAATTATGGATACCTGGGTTCGGACACTGGAAGACACGATCCAACATAGAGGCAATCATCACAGAAGTTGCTCCTCACAGCATAGTTACGTTAATAGTCATTACACAGAAAGACATGTGTCCCATAGGTCGCATAAAATGACTGACGTGAGGCTGTCCGTTTATCAGCTGTTATAACACCAGCGTGTTTGTAAATCGTAGTTTCTATTTCTTCGATCCAAATATCAGAAGAATCTTAGGGAAACAGTACGATGTTTCACATCTTTTGAAAGTTACATGCAAGTTTTCTTTCGTCATTTGGCCCAAAACAATCTATGGAGTCAGTATTTTACTGGGTCAAACAATGTTATCTTTTCAAATATATATTCAATTTCATTTTTTTTTTACCCAAACGTTTGAACATTATTTCTTTAGGAAATTTAATGATGCTAGTGTTTGTTATTCTGTTTCCTTTTTTCGTTAAATACCCTCAGTCGGAGAGTGATATTTTACATGAAAATAACAGCCAAATATCCCTTAAATTACAACTTACAGTGTTAAGGAAAAACAACTAACATGGAATGCAGTTCATTGTAGGTTCGTTCGATAAGGGCAGACGTGAAGCTAAATATTCATTAGCTATGCCAAATACATAATTGTAACAACGAAAGTAATAATGGTGAGGACCATAGTAAAGGAAACAATGTTTTAAACGTTTTAGATATATAGCATCACTGATATATATGTTTAAAATAAAATATTCTATCCGCTTTAGAAGGACTTTCTAAAAAAAATAATGCCAAGAGACGTAGTAAAGAAAATTTCAAGTACGTCTGCCACAACGAAGAGCGCCAAATATAATTTCAAAGAGAAACAAAGGAATATAAAAATCAGACCCACCGGACTATTAAGGTCAATTGTTGTAAACAGCTGTACAAGTTGACGAGAGATAGATAGATAGATAGAGAGAGAGAACTCTTATCACAAATTTCAGGGTTGTAAAATACTTGGCGTGTGACTTTGATTAAAGATCAGGTTTTGAGATTAATATAGTATTTGTTGTTTCATTCAATTGAACGAAACGACATTCAACACAGGTCGTTAGCATACTTTTCATAATACACTAATATTTCTTCCTCTTAATACATCATGCATGTCGGGCATATTATGTACAAGCTTAACATGAATAGCTATCAAATATTGCTGGAATCACACTCCAATAGAAAAGAAAGTGGCATTGCAACCAAATCTCCTTGAAATCACATCTTAACATTGCCATGCTAGGCAATCTTAGGGTATAACGTACAGTTTTCATATCGGAAATATTTCGTTTTAGTTTTGCAAACAAGTAGATAATAACAGGTAAAGCTTCGGAAATTGGGGAGGGGAATCTGAGAAAAGTTTCGAATTTTATAGGCGAACACGAGAAATAGACAAAACAACCCTTTATTTTCACTTTTAGACAGTGGGATGACGGGCAGGTGGGGAATTTGGGGGTCGGAGTTTTTTATAAAAAGATTTGAAATTAAAATTTGAATTTGTGTTTATTTTTGGTTTACCCTTTAACTTTAATTTCACAAGAATTACTTTGTCGTATCACTGCGGAAATTACTCTGAAAGAAATCTTTGCAGAAAGGTGAGTAGATTGATTACATTATGTTATCGCAGTTTTGTGAGATTTAGCTGTTATTTCTGGCATGTGGCTAGCCTGCTTGAAGGCCTGGTGGTATATATATATATATATATATATATATTTGTTGAAAAATTGAAATTTTACAAACCATATTTTTCTACGTATTTCGCAAAAAAAAAAAAAAATTTCCGGAAAAAGTGAAAAACGAGGGGCGGGGTGAAATTTTGAAAATGCGATTTAAAAAATTTTTCTTTTTTTCAGTATCGGATTCTCTATAACAAAAAACGTGGGATTCTGTTAAAAAAAAAAACAAAACAAAAAAAAAAGAACTTCAATATGACGGAAAAATCGGATCTTATGAATTTTCCGAAAGTCCTCTCCTCACCCCCTGGATCGTTTGCGCAGTTTTTTTTCTTTTTGTCATGTTCGTTCTCTACACGGTTGTTAATCCTCAGCAGGCTAGTCTTTTTTGTTTTCGTTAACGGGTGAAAATCTTTATATTAACCCCGCGGGTTGCTCCTCCACTGGCTGTTGTCGCATTCCTATAGTATAAGTCCCTCCAGCGGCGCTGAATGTCCCTGTTCTTTTGGCCCACACATTATTCTCAACGTTACCTTTGCAGCCCCCATATGAAACCAGTCCAACAACAATTTCGTCTTACTAATCACTGGGGACTTTGTCCCCATCTTCCTTCGGTATATGATTGTGCTTTATTCCTGAAGAAGCATTTTCTGCTTCCTTCTCTACTTTGTGAATCACCGCCTTGCTGTCTTTCCAAAATCTAATACCCGTTAAGTAGGGCGTTGTAAATCTAGTTACAAACTATTGACATACAACTTCTACCAGAAGCAATGTATACAACTGCCATTCTCGTGCAGCACTCATTTCCCTAGGTCTCATATTTTAAGCTTTCATGTGCTTGCTTATTACAAGCTATAAGAAGAAGTTACATTGCTGCACTATAAATGCATGACCTACTATATTATGTAAGACCTTTATGCAGTATATACAAGGGACAACGACCACGAACCTTGAGTTTAATACTGAAGTTCTTTTATTTTTACAGATTATACATCTCTTGTTTGAAGCAGTCAACGAAGTATTTAATGGGGGTGTATTGAGGATTTTAAGTGAGCGAGCTACTGATTAAACACCGCTTTTTCATACGTTGGAAATGAAAATCTTGTTCTGTATTGTGGGCATAAAAGTAGAGGTTCAGTAAATTACTAATGTCTTCGTAAGTAACACAAGCTAAAATCAGATGTGTAAAATGAAATATTCAAATAAAAATGAGGTTGGAAATACAGATAGTAAGAAAACAAATACAAAACGACGAAGAGAAAATGGTAATTTTTCAGAGTAACTTACTCTGAAAAATTACCGAGAAAATAGAGCATGGAACATACCTAAACACAAAATATGGATACAACTAATTTAATATCAGTGGGGTTCCGTGTGTGGAGATATAAAGCAAACCAGGAGCTTCTATACAGTCGTCCACCCGGCGAGAAATAATAGCTAAATACCGCCCAACTGACGTCATAACGTTTTCAAAAGGGAAGAGTACGAAGAATAATATTCATTATACATTTGAGCTAATGAGTAAATAATTGAAAGAAAATTATGGTTGGAACATTTTTAGTAGTGTTCATCTTAGACTTTGAGAGAGATATGCTTCGTATTTCGACCTCATTCTTATTTGCATATTTCATTCTCACACTTCTGGTTTTAGTTTGTGTTATTTATTTTATTGCGCTCATTTAGAGAACATTCAACTAGAAATATCGGTTTTCAAATGGAAGAAGCCTTTTTAGCTACAAATTAAAAATGACGCATTGTTTTCCTTCACACAGCCACACATGTTAAACAGATTAAATTGTATTTCTCTTTACGTTCACTGTGTACATTGTTTGCATGTAAATATATCTATTTTCTTATAACTATGTATACGGAAGCATAGATTCTTTGCATACTTAAGCCGAAATTGTAATCGGAATCGAAAAGGTAATACTGGTCGACTATATCAGGCTACACACATTCAAAGACTACAGTTCACTTTGTGGCTTTCGATGGATATAGGTGTGTCTGTGTGAAGAACAACAATGTATAAGCCTACAGCCTCTTCACATATTAGTTTTTAATCCACATAGAAGTAGATGGCATTTGCTCCCAGCTGAGGTGGAACTTTATAAAGCATTCGATAGCGTTTTGACAACACTCAGCTTCTCTGAATTGTGATTCTACATCATCATCGCATTGTTGTTTACATGCGCGTGTATTATATATTATTTAATAAGTCTCACTTAGTTTCATGCATCTGAAAGTTTCGTAGGTTCGTAGAACGAAATTATCTCGCCAGAATCTGGAAATAGTATATGTAACTCTTGCCAAATGTGTTGAATGTTACTTTCTTTCGTCTGCCCATTCGTGTGTGATATATGTGTTATGTATGTAGGCATGTATATGAAATTAACACGCCGAAATTCGTTATATCTTCGGGTGTAATGTGATTTGTCTTTATGTATATATTTAATCACACATGTTTATTTGTCTATTTTGAATACAATATTGGGTCTAATGGTAATAGTGATATATAAACGAACTTAAAATAAAATGAAAAGAAAGAAGCAACATATCGTAAGTCCAAGGTGAAACTAAATGTTTAAATACAAGGGATGACACGTGGGTGAAGGACACCGGAAGTTATGAACTCTCTCCCTCTCTTTCGCTCTGTAGCTATGTGTGTGTGTGTGTATATGTATGTAAACTATAATGATGTTTTCTAAAATATGTAATACGTAAATTATGGAAGACAAAACGGAACTGTTCTTTTTACAGCTAGAAGACCAAAATCGTAATGAGTTGCACTTCGTTGAATTCAGTTCATGTTCAATAAAAAATTCGAAGGCCAGAAATTGGCAAGACTTCCTTTTGTACCCCACCCTTTATTTTATTACTTTATTTTTTTCTACACACACCCCCGTTTTCGGCTACGGAGAATACGAATCTGCAAAAAAATCAGGATTTTGAAATTACTCCCCCACCCCCTCTACTTTCTTCATTTTAAACTTTTTTTCAGAATTTTTTTTTTTTTCAAAATATACGGAAAAATACGGAGATTATAATTCTGAAAAAAATTTCCAAAAATGTTTGTAGTTAGGGTTTTAGGGTTACGGTTAGGGAAAAATGAAGAAATTGGAGCGGGGAAGAAAATTAAGGAGAAAATGGTGGAGGGGGACGGGAGGAAGTCTTTCCCAGAAAATTTTTGAGAAAATGGGTTTGTCAGTTAAATCAGCTCCAATACGTAACTCGTACTTTATTAATTTATCGACCCCGGAAGGATGAAAAACAAAGTTGATCTTGCCAGTATTTGATCTGAAAACATCAAGAGCCGTAACTACGTACCACAAGGCATTTTGTCCGATGTTGAAACGAAATAATAGTCTCATAATAATCTTAATACAAATATTCAGGTTTTAGGGAGGAAGTAATTTTCAAACAAGGGAAGCGACCCGAATGCTTGCAACAGAGTGATAGGCACCCAAAGATCAGGTCTTATTAAACCGGACACATACGCGCACAGGGTCTTATACAGATGACATCATCTTTCACTTCTTGAAAATTTTCCGATTTCAGGCGCGGTCGACGCAAGACCTTTCATACCTACCGTCCGACAGGCATCTCCATGAATACGACCCACCTGGTGTATCACGTAATTGAAATATGGTAAACTAGTTGCTGTTGTTTCATGTTAATCCAGGTCGAGCAGACTTATGATCAAAACCAGGCATGTGCAACCATTCTCGAGAAGTGGGCTGCATGACACTAACTCATCATTAGATGGGTTGCATGAGACTGGCTCATCAGCAGGCGGGCCGCATTACTAAAAAATATTGAAGGTAACTTTTCGTTAGACGTGCCATTCAGAAAGCCCTGCGATCGATCGCAGGTTGCCCGTAACTGATCAAAGCCATTTCATCTGCAACAATCCGATCATATATATCTCCAGGGTTGATTACATTACCCTAATATTCTTCCTTTCATTAAAATTAGTTCTTAACCAGGGTTATCTTCTTTCAGAACGTTGGAAACTCTCAAGAGGGTGGCAAATGTCGTGGAGGCTGCTCAGTGTTAAGCAGGGAAATGAAATATTTCAATCAAGTACAATACTTATATTGTAAATTCATTCTCAAATATATATATATATGGTGTGACAGGTAAATTGGGACCATTTAAATATCATTATTATAATTGGTATAACTCGGAAAAAATCAAACGCTGCAAATTGTATGTTTATGCCAATTTATTGTTGAGTGTTTAGCATTTATTTCAGTTCAATGTGACCACCATTTACTTTCTTTACCAGTTCAGTCTGTTTACTAAATGATGCGCATACTTTAATTATCTCTTCCTTTTTCATTTTACCGAATGCTCGCTTGATCGAAGCCTTCTGTGAAGACACAGTTGTGAGAAGTTTTGTTGGACATTGCATTAACTGCACCTCAAAGCTAAAAATTACATGGGTCAAATATGGCGAGCTAGAGGGCCAGATATCTTTAAGGAAAAACATGGGCAATTCCTTCTTTAAAAATTCATGCATTCTTTTCGAAGAATGGGCGGGCGCGGAGTTCCCTACAAACATGACTCGAATTGCATCATAATGCTTCCTAATCCAAGGCAACAAAACTTAAGTTTTTGAGATATTCTGCTGTGTTGATTTTAAGACCCGCTTCAATAAAATGAGGAGGCATCAATTTCCCATCACTTGTAATAGCTCCAAAGACCTATGGAAGCTGGATTCTTCCTACGCATAGCTGAAGGAACTTGGGAAGGGTCGCACGCTATCACTCGTGAGTTTTGACGGTTTGCAACTTCGTCTACCATGAACTTATTTTCATTCACGAAGATGCGGGCGTCTCCGCCACAATGTTTCAGATGAAGAAGTTTGGAACTTCTTTCAGCTTGATTGGCTTTGGAGTGGGATGTTACGGTGTCTCCTCACGTACGATTTCATATGGGGGTCTTGTCTCAAAGCCCTAGAAACGGTCATTTTACCGACCTCACGATTTTAAGAAACGTAATCTTCGTATTTTTTTACGTATTTCGCAAAAAAAAAAAAAAAAAAAAATTCCGGAAAAAGTGAAAAATGAAAGGGATGGAATTGAAATTTTTTTTTCAGAATCGGATCCTCCATAACCAAAAACGCAGGATTCCGTAAAAAAAAAAAAAAATCAATCCATTTTACCGAAAGTTATGACGGAAAATCGGATCTTGTGAATTTTCCGAAAGTCCTCTTTCCACCCCCCAGGGTCATTAGCGCAATTTTTTTTTCATATTCGTTTTCTACATACTTGTTAACATCCAGCAGGCTGTGGTGAGAAAAAAATTGAAAAATGCCCGTCAAAACGGAGAAATTCCAACTTATGTGGTCTTCTTGATCCGAAATTCCTCTCGCCAACTTCGGAAACAAATTTAATCATAATCTATGCTGTTTAAAAGGTATTTGTATAAACTTACATTAAAATACATTCATTTTCCTGAAAGTTATGAGGGAAAAAACAGTAGGATCATGTGAATTTTCCGAAACTCTTCCCCCGCTTATTCGCAAAAATTCTTTCCCATAAATCTGTATATTCTCTAAATCTACAACATCTAAGCTAAAAAGTATCCATTTTTCTGGAAGTTATGAGGCAACAAAGTCGAGGTGGGGGGTACACATTTGTAGTTATGCCTGTACTTGGTCGATGATTCCAGAAAATTATCAACGAAGACCGAGCTGAACTTCAGTCTGGTCTCATGCTACAAGTCAATGGGCAGATAAAAACAAAATGTGTCTAAACGAGGGAAAATTTGAACTGATGCATTTTGCAAAAAAGACTATGCTAAAACAACCATATTCTCTTTCTTCAGGGGAACCACTCGCAGCATCTAACAATATCAGGGACTTAGGAGTAATTGTTGACAACAATCTCAGCTGGAGTACCCACATCAATAATAAGGTCGATATAGCTCGCAGGATGAGCTCCTGGATTCTAAGAACTTTTCGGTTACCATTCCTCATTTCTCCTGCTTTACACGGCCACACCTCGAATACTGCTGCTCTTTGTGGTCTCTTCACACAAAACAAAACATCTCAAGGGCATTCACTAAAAGAATTAAGGGCATGACTGATCTCGATTATTGGGACCACCTTAAAGCATTGAAGCTCTATTCTCTCTAGCGCTGCCTGAGCGATACGATGTGGAGAATATACCACCAGCATTGCCCAAACGACCTCAACTTTAGTTTCAGAATTCATCCAAGGCTAGGCCCACGTACCATACCCAATTCAGGATTACAACACATAAATACACTGCAACACAATTTCTTTTCCTCAACAGGTCCTGCTCCATTTAAGAAAGAAAGGATAGATAGATAAATAGATGAAATACAGTACCAGTTGAGTGCTGGGATAGATTCAACAGTCTTACAAGGTATCCTTGATGTGCGTGGAATAATTAAACAGAAAGTTTTGACCTAAAGCTAAACAACTACATATTTGCGATCGTACATTTGGCATACATACATTTAGGATAATCCTACATGTGGACATGCTGAGCCATGTCTCTGTCTCTTTTACTTTGACCGTAACAAACTAATTCTCTGAATTTACCCACAGAAATCTACTCGATAACCAACATTTCGCCTGTTCTCATTACCTCTGTAAGATATCACGCCCACATCCCATTCTGATCAACTCCTTTAGCTTGTCTGGATTATTTGTTGCAGTTTTATCCTTATAGTTTATAGTCATAGTTATATAACTCATCTGTTCACGGAATAAGGACTTGCTTACGAATCCTTCATCATTTGTTTTTGTACGAGAGTGAACAGAGTGTGCATGTTTCCATAGAGAAAAGACAGAGAAGGCGGAAAGCCAGCAGAATCGTTAGCACGCAGCAGAAAATGCATGATGGTATTTCTTCCGTCTCTTTATGTTCCGAGTTTGAATTCCGTCGTACTCGAATTCATCTTTCGAGATCGATAAAAATTTACAAAAATAAGTACCATTTAAACTCTAGAATCGATGTAATCGACTACCCCACCCCCTCAGCGTTGCCAGCCTTGTGCCAAAATTTGAGAGACTTATTTTGAGTATGGGATGACCAAAGCCTTGTGAATGGATTTGGTAGACTGAAAGAAGACCATCGTATATGTGTATGTACATGTGTTTGTTATGCGTTTGATTTCACCACCACTTGACAACCGGTGCCGTTTTTGTTTGCGTCCTCATAACTTAGCCTTTCGTCAAAAAGATTGGACAGAATAAGTACTGGGGTCAATTCATTCGACTTAAAACACTTAAACGAGGTGCTTCAGCATGGCCGCAATCCAATGAATGAAACAAGTAACAGATAGCTAGAGAGAGAGAGAGAAATATGTGTGTGTATATATATATATATATATATATATATATATATATATATATATATATATATTTGTACCTGTATATATGTATATTATTGTTATTCTTCTAGCCTTCCGTAGTTTCCTCGAAATCCTCATCTTTTCTCCCAACTTGTTTAGCAGTGACGCTTGGCCTAAATCGAGAACGAGGTTTTTCATTCAATTAGCGACAGGAAGGGGGAAAACAGCCGACAGAGCATAGTAAGAGAGGGAGAGAGAGAGAGAGAGTAAAGGAAAGAGACAGAGAAGAAAACAGAGAGACAGAGAGGAAGAGAGAAGGAAACCCTGATGTTGTTTCCTCGACAAAACGGTTAAACAAGTCAATGTGTGCTCGTCTTTATTTTTTTCCCATCGCGATTTTATCTAACAACCATAACAAAATAATAACAAAAAAGGGGCTAATGTGATTAATACATCGACCATTGTGAAAATAACGAAACGAAATCCACATTTCATATATATACAACCACAAATAATAATAACAACAAATTGCTGCATGGGGAAAACAAGATGACGACGTTAAATCAAGCTGCGGTTGAGGCATTATGTTCGGCAACCTATCTTCAAAATTATTTAGATATTATGGACAATTTACCTGATGATCTACAACGAAAAGTCACACAATTGCGCGAGTTAGATTCGCAATGTAAAGGTACGTTTTTTTTTGTTTTTAACTTGTCTTGTTTTTCTTTTCATCTTTTTTACATTTAGTAAATAAATCGAGTACAATTACATATGTCTTTATTTCACTTCTGCTTATTTTGTTGTCGAAATAAAAACCGGGCAAATATAGCTGTCGATTTTACATTAAAAAAAGAAAATGGAAAAACCAAATCTGTCGTTACCTTTATTGTTGAAAATGAACTCGCCCCAATTGCTTCCCTCCCTCTTTTTCGCTTCAATATTTTCTTTCGTCTTTATTCTTTTTGAACAGTTTGGAATAGTTCATGATTATTTTATAGGGGTGGCACTCTTTTTTGCTGGCTTTTCTATTCTACCTTCCCTTTTCTCTTCACGACACTAATGTTTTTTTTTTTCTGAGAACACTCAATTTTCTAGTTCGTATATATATATATATATATCTGTACAAGGCTTCCTTAATAATCTTGATTCTTGTTATTATTCTCGATTCTTAAAACTATATTTCGTAATTGCTTTATATATCTGTTTCTAAAACACGTGTACACAGACAAGATAACGAATTCCATCTCAAAAATAACCTTTTAAGTGCTACTTTCCTTTCATTTTCATATTAAATGTCATTGAGAAAGGCATGAACATCACATAAGCCTCATTTCTCCCCTTTAAATATGTTGCTTTCTACCTTAGTCAGAAACCAGTATTGTTTAGTTTTCGATTCAGTAATGAAATCATTGTTTTTATCCACATTCGATACGTAAAAACTCCATTTGTTTTATGTTTAGTATTTCTAAACGTCTATCATCCGTTGATTGTCCTTGTAGTAAATCAAATTTATTATTCAATCGATTTGTTCTGAGTCGGCTTTACCTCTCAGAAACCTTAATGTTATTAATAAATATCAATAATTTGTATTAGGATCTAAACATTTGACAGTCCCACCATGATTTTTGTGATTAATAAAAATAAATCTTTCTTTTTTCCCCAAATATTTACCATACTTTTTGTCTTTTTGCTTAATTGCGTTATTTTTCAAGTTTTCTTTTTCTGGTGTTATTCCTAATATTCTAATATTCCTAATAGATTCTTAATAGTCTAATATTCCTAATATAATTCCTAATATAATTATTCCTAATATTCCTAATAGATTCCTAATATTTCGTTATTATTTAAAAAATAAACATTGAATAAGTCCACAGAAACAAATCTTTTGCTTGAGTGTGTGTGTGTGTGTGTGTGCAGGGCATAACGTGTCTGGAAACCAAACTGGTCTTTGGAAATGGCGGTATCATACAAAAACAGACATAAATACTCAATTACACATATGCGTTAGTACACACACGTATAGATACATAATCACATAAATTCACGCGACATATACATACAGATATATACATACAGAACAACATTCGTACATGAACCAACAAAAGTCGTCTGTATATGGTAGCTTGGCCTGCTAGAAATAAGACAAATTTCTCTTTATATTACATCCTTCCGTATTTGGAAAGAAATGTATAAAAGTACATGGATTGTGAAGTATTAGATATATGATAGCTGAAGAAAGACGAGATGGTCATGTCTAAACCGCTTTTGAATAGGAACTAAAACAGCAACAGACTCTTCTTTATCTCTGGGAACGAAGTCGGTTGGAGGCACACATGTATGTATATATATCCAATAAATTTGTAAGCCCTACCTAGAAACAGCAGTTAACGCCTTAGGTCACTTGCAATATTTAATTCCGATAATGAAGAATCAGAAGCAGCCTGGTACAGTTAAATTATAAACCCGTTATCCTTCCACTTATAAATATGTGGGTTTGTGCCAATAATGTAAGAATTTATAATTACTGTTACTACAATTACAACAACGCCTGATAATATGTTTCTTGCACTTTTGACCACCGTCGACGTAGCCATCCGCCTACTTTTGGTGATCATTAACAAAACTTGTGTCTCTTTGTGGAAGGTGTTGAGACCGCCATTTCCGAAGAAGGTTCCCCACAGATCCCTCTCCTCGCTCGGAAGGAAATATTTGTCCCAACATTTGTTTTCTGGCCATGTTGCAGCACCGGTGTGTACATGTAAAGGTTGAAATAACCCATGTAAATGTATGTATATATTGTTTGTATGTATGTATGTGTGTGTGTGTGCGTATACGCGCGGCCGTATCTATAGGTGACTAAAATGTATTTTAGGAACTAAAGGTTCGCTTAGGTCTATGAATGAGGCTGAAGATGAATTGATGGATAAGTGTTGGAAAGACTTCCGCCCCCTCCCCCCGTGTTACTCTATAAATCTCCTCGTTAAACTAAAAAAAATATGGGCACGTCCGTATCCTGGAGTATACCCCAGGACCGTTTCCCTCAATTGTTTGTATGTGTGTGTGTATATATATATATATATATATATATAGATGTGTATATGACAATGTGTGTATTGTGTATATGGAATATGTGTGCATCAAGCGAGGAGAGGCGTTGTTATTCATCTCATTCAAAAAGAAAAAATGTTTCGTGCGAAAGACTAGCGAGAAATAGCTGCCAAATTCCACTCAAATCGCACTCAGTTGTCACTTATCAAATTACAAAAGGAAGCGTGTTTTGGATAATGTAGTCCTAGGTACGTTATACCCGACAAAAAACAGAAAAAGGTAGGACAGTCACGTCTGGAACATTTTTCATCGTAACTGAACTGTGTATATGCAGAGACTTCTATTTTTTCCTGAAAGAATATGCTATATGTTTGAAAACTATTGTACTGGCTTGTTATGTTACATAAGAATGTGGTATGGCCCTCACAAATCTTAATGAAATTTTGCACAAACATTTTGAAGGTGTAGACTACGGTTAGGTTGATAACATTTAGAGAAAATATGTTTTTACCGGAGATCTTTCGGATAGTCCTTTCCCATTTAACCAACCTGTACGGTGTTAACATGAATTTTCGTAACTTTCCCGCAGTTAATTTTTTGCTTTTCTTTCAAGTCTATGTTCGAAGTCATGACGAAAGAAAGTAGAGGGGCACCAATCTGTAGGTATACCTATATATATACACATACACTTTTTATACTAGGAAAAGGTTGACTGTGACTTCGAAGTTTCAGCTTGTTAGTCATCATTAGAGTGATGACGGTTACTAAGTCGAGTCTCGAAGCCATTGTCAATAATTTCTTTTAAATATTGATATGTACTTTACTTAAGAGTCGAGTTATCCTTCGGTGTAATGTTAACTTATTGTATATATATGTATATAACTTGACATAAGAACACACACACACATACATACATATAATCGATTATATCGATCTCCAGTACTTAACTGCTACTTTATTTTATCGAACTCGTAGCATGACGAAAGGTGAAGTCGAGCTCAACGTGACTTGACGACAGTATAAAAGATGATGGTGAAGATAAATTAGTTTTGAGCTGAACAACCATCAAAATAGTTCGTAACTTCTATTAGTCTCTTTGCCGAACCACAATGTTACGGGACATAAACAAGCCAACACCGGTTGTTAATCCATAGGCGGACAGACAGACACACACACATACACGATAGGCTTCTTTTTGTATCCGTCTACCAAATCCACTTATAAGGCTTTAGTCGGCCTGAGGCTACAGTAGAAGACACTTGCCCAAGGAGCCACGCTATGGGACTGAACCTGAAACCATGTGGTTGAGAAGAAACTTCTTGCCGCGCAGCCACGCTCGCTCCCAAAAGTATCAATAGCCAAAGAGTAGTTTAGAATCCACTCACACTCATGCCGACTATATATTTAAATATAATCACACATGCACCCCGTCTTAACGTTAGATATTCATGACAAAGCACAAAATGTAGTCGTTGGTTATGGCCGGTCAAAAAGTTACCAATGGTTTCGCACATAGCTCTTAGCAATATCGGCAACTCATTAGACCTGCTGACCGAAGGCACATGACCTCTCTACTCATGGAGGTCTTGGCCAGTTAGGATTGTGAAATTTCAATATTTCTTTGCTCGGCAGGTCTGCTGAGTAGCTGATATTGCTAAGAAGCATAATAGGTGTGAAACCAACGATAGCATTAAATATTACTGCACAAAAGGCTTTTGGAGTTTGCTTTTTCTTTTCTTTTTTTTTTCCGGACTAACAAACAACTGACCGATTAGAGAGGCAAATATAATGTCGTGTTTGTATATACGGCACACTTATTTCCTTTTACTAGCTTGGCTTGTGTTTTGGGAGTTTCTGGTTGTCCAGTTTAATGTTAAATGTCTCTTCCATTTAGCGCGCACACACACACACACACACACATATATATATATATTTACATCAAGTGGAAAATATTCCATTAATATTATCCAAATGATATCGGTATTATGTTTACAATTCACCCAAGACTAGGCCCCCAGTGCAATGCGTCCCCTACAAAGGTCGAGATCACATCACAAAAGAACTTTGCGACACAATTTCTTCACTGCAAATGGTCCTGCACTTTTCAATGTTATCCCGAAAGAAATTAAAATAGAAAAAGACCCCACAACTTTCAAACGGTACATGGACAAATTCCTCCGGGAAATACCGGATAAACCACCTACACCTGGATGCGTCTCAACCAGTAACAACTCTCTACTTGAGTGGTCTATGGTGTCCCGAAATAATTAACTAAAAGACTTTTCCCAGGTGGTGCTATTGAGTTGGTCATGGCTTGGGCCGATAATGGCCGAAGCCAATCTAAGTTATAGTGTTTGTGTTAACGTTTTTCGACAAAATGTCATTTAAAAGAAGGAAATTTAGCGAGTAGTGAAGAAACAAACTCAAGGGGCACCAAACAGTAGCCATTCCTATATGCGTGTGTATAAATCACATACTTATAATAAACATTTTTTTTTTAGCCTAATTGTTGAGTCGCTATCATCTGGTGCATTGTGGCTGTGAGGTAAAAAGCTTGCCTCTTAACCACATGGTTCTGGGTTCAGTCTCATTGCGCGGTATCTTGGGCAAGTGTCTTCTACAATAGCCTTGGGCCGACTGAAGCTTTGTGAGTGGATTTGGCAGACGGAAACTGAAAGAAACTCATCGTAAATATATATATATATATGGTAATTCAGTTTACGTTTGTAAAAAAAAAAAAAAACTAAAAGGAGATAACTAAATACGCCAAAGTATGTTGTCTGATTTCGTTTTTGGATTTGGTTTGCAAGATTCTTTATGTGGGTCCGTGTGTTGAAGCATATTCTGTTGTGTCTGGGGAGAGTCATTTTCTTTTTGTGCCTTATAATTTAACACACTCACCAGTAAAAGACTATTGAAAAGATTGCAAGACGCAACGAAAATTTTTGGAAAATAAAAATAAGGAATAAGTGAAAATTTTACCGGTGAGTGTGTTAAATGATAAGGCACAAAAAAAAAAAAAATTACTATCCCCAGACACAACAGAATATGTTGTCTGATATTTTACTCTTGTCACCCATCATCATCTTTATCTGTTATTTACAACTGATTTCTAGCTTCGTTTTGGAGAAAATGATTATTTACTCGACTTACAAAACTATCTATTTGTATCTCTCACACATAAATCTGTATTTCTGACTGGTTATCTAGCTATCGTGTCTTACTGCTGTCATAAAACATTGCAGCTAAATGTACGCCTCAAAGAAGATATAAAATAAACAAGAACTGAGAAAAAAAACAAAAATGACTGAAACTAAAATCAAAGTTATCAATATTGTCAACAATACGTTTTTGATTTCACGAACGTAAACTGATCAATTACCACACACACACATATATATATATGTGTGTGTATGCGTGTTTCTGTTTGTCCCCTCGTCACCGCTTGACAACCGGAGTTGGTGTGTTTGTGTCCCCGTAACCTAGCAGTTCGGCAAAAGAGAACGATTGAATAAGTACTAGATTTAAAAAAAAGAAGGCCTGAGAGTCGATTTGTTCGACTAAAACTCTTGAAGGCGGTGCTCCAGCATGGCTACACACACCCTCTCTCTTTCTCTCTCTCTAACAAATGATGTGTAACGGGCGGTACTTTATCTTTTTCCTATAACAAATAAGATTAGGGAATTGTACACTGCTGCTTTTTCGAGTCGAGAACATTGAGGGGGAGCTAGGCGAACAGAGCACCTCCATTTAGGGACAAGGATGGACCCGAATCAGAGTTGTGGTTACTGGAGGTAAGCATTAGTTACTGTTTTACTTGATACCGCCATTTAGCATCTGAATTCTCGTTATGTTTACAAATGGATATTGTCAATTCAAAATATCTAAAACACTCGAACTCCGAGACGCCTGCAGACTGGAAAAATGAATATGTCCTGATCAGTTTCGGTTCCACCTTCCTCTTAGTAAGCCTCACAGTTTTCGTTTTGTCCGCACGAAAGACATAAACGTCTACAATTTAATTTATCTTTAACTACAGATTCGAAGTTGTGTCATTATAAATCAGTGTATGTTTTTTTTGTTGGGAAAATTAAAAAAGAAAGCAACAACCCGTTTTGTAAAATATTGAGGACAGTTTGACGTAGTTATTTGTTTATCAAATTCGTCCCAAATTATTGAGAGGTAAAGTCTGCTACACACACACACACACGTGTGTATGTATGTATGTATGCTGGACCGCTGAAATCTACAAGTTTTTTTTTTTTCATTCCCTCTGTTTATTTTCTCTTATTCCTTTCTGTTGAATAGCGAAGGCTCGAAACGTAGGACTTAAGCGTCAAACTAATACACTTGTTTGTTGTTCATACACCTGTCGTCGGCTTTGGTTTTTTTTTTTTCTATAAATTTCAACTAATATATATATATATATATATATATATATATATATATATATATATATATATATATAATATTATAGGTTTGGTGATGCAAACAAGAAAATTGAACTCAAAAACGTGAATTCTATTACACGGGTTTTTAAATTTTTTATGTTAATAATCAGTTACAGTGACTCCGGGGCCGAGAGTTTCGTGCGTTAATTTCTGTCAATTATTAATTAAAAACCGTGTGTCTTTGTGTGTAATCCGTGTCCGCATGGAGGAATGAGAGGTCAGCATTTTCAAAGGTAAATTGGCCCATTGATAAGTTTCTCTCAAATATTAAAAGACCTAGAAATGAAAACCGCTCCTTTTCTTATCTGAAACGGAAAGTGAACTGAGCTTTGGTCCTTTTACGAATCGTTGGAATTTATGAGAAAAGGAACGGACAATGCAAACGAAAATAAACTTTGGAATGATGCAAGAAAGTACTACACTCTGAATATTAATGGCAAAGATAAAATGACAGCTTTTCCCCGTCCCCAAATCTTAGTGAATAAGCTGGACTGGGTGTTTATACATTGATGGTCGTTTTAGGCTTAGCCAGACAAAACCAGTCTACGTGGATGTTATACGTGTCCAAGACATCATTTCTTCTGCATTTTCTTTTTTCCTCGTTATTCTTTCCTCCATGCTCTCGTCTAAATATTTTCTTAATACTTCAGAATACTCCAATATCCTTCAACTTTGTCCTCAACTGGATTGTGTGGAGTGTGCATTTGAAGATTTCCTGGATATTACTGTGGGATGATGCTTTTATGAACACTGACATTGATTGTGCTGATAACATCACAATAATTGGTGAA
Source organism: Octopus bimaculoides (assembly GCF_046866305.1). Classification (NCBI taxonomy): domain Eukaryota; kingdom Metazoa; phylum Mollusca; class Cephalopoda; order Octopoda; family Octopodidae; genus Octopus; species Octopus bimaculoides. The sequence continues at coordinate 45,007,354 of NC_142940.1, read as the reverse complement.
AACTATGTGAATATCCAATCAGCCATTGAAAGCCTCAGTTAATCGAAGTTTTTGAACTCAGTCATATTCCATAGGTGAGACCCTATGATATTGGAATTTAGTTTGCATGCAGAAGATTCCCTTGAGGAAATTTGAGCTCATGACCTCCAAACAAGTAGATATATCACTTCTATTCAGTTACAAATACCTTCCCTTCAATGCTTGCTGCATTTTTTTTCATACTGCTACTGTCATTTGTATCATCATTACCAGAAGTCAAGCTTGAAATTAATTCATAAAACTTTCGGAAGTAGTTAATTCAGGTGCATATATATTCCATGCAAGTGCTGTAGAGTGATGGTAAACTCAGTCTGCAATGCAGGTTCAGTTTCTGCTTGGAAAATTTATTTTACTCTTTCTTTATATCTGCAATTTCTAGTCCCTCAGGCTGACTTGGGCTTCTAACACGTTACTTGAAGATAAAGCAGTAGGTGATGATTCAGCAAACAATCAGATTTGGATTGATTTTAATGCATGCACCATATAGTGGCAGTATGCACCTAGTAAGTTGAATTTGCTTAACCAATTTAGTTACTAGTTAAGCAATTTTATTTCACTTGACTTGCATTGTTACAATTTTTATCCATTGTCATTAGCCTCGAGCAGGATAAACTTTTATTAAGCCAAAACATGAGACAGGGTGGATGGAACCTCTGTGCATTTACTCAGCCTTCTAGAATTAGTACAAAATTATCATTAAACAACACCCTATTTACTTAAACCCTTCACTCACTATGGTACTGAGGCCATCAAAAACTTTTCGTCACTGATCTTGAGTCTGGGCTGTCTTCTTCTCCCAGGTCTTGTTGGTTTTGAATTATTGCCACTGCTTCTTTAGCATTACTTTTTTCTTAGTAGGAGTGTTGGTTGTACGCAAATTCATTTTTACCTCTAGGAAGATGTGGTCCACATTAGTTTGGCCTCTGTCCTTTGACTTATCCAGCCTGAGAAACCCTACTAGGGGCTTGCACTCCACTGCCATATCTCTCAGGATCATCGAGGTACACAACTCACCATGCTGCAACAAGGACTGGACTTTGTGCTGGGAACAACAACCCACTAACTTTTCAAAAAAAAAAAAAATCAAAGAATATCCTGCTTGGATTGCCTTTTGATCTTAGGTCTGCTCTCCGACTTTTGACTTTGGGTTAAACAACAACATTATAAAAGGGCATTTTCATTCAGTGTCTGTCACTGACATCAGGCATGAGCAACTGTGCTTGAGAAGCAGGTTGCACGGGACATGGTTCATCATCAGGTGGGCAGCTCTCCTGACAAGATTCAACGTAATATTTAGTTATGCCTGCCTTTCAGAAAGTCCTATGGGTCACATGTGGTTTGTGTGCCTCAGTTTTTCCCATGAATAACTTTGATATTGTGAATAGGAGGAGGTTTGTTTCTTTCTCTCTGATATTTTTTCTCTCAATTTGGAATTTAGAATTGGTAAAGTTGGTGTTTTCATAAACCAAGATACAATTGTATTGAGTCTGAAATTGAAATATATAATAATATAAAAGAACTAAAATTTTTGTATGAATTAAATCTTATTTTTAGTTTTGATTTAATTTTTACTCCTTACCCCTTCTGATTTCTTCTTTTTTTTTTTAGATTCAAAGTATGCGTGTATTGATGAATGGTCAATTATGACATGATGCTAGAGTGTGGGGTTTCAATGTCTTACTAGTAATTACATAAGATTATCTAAGTGGAGTAAATTAGTTTGCAGTGAGGAAATCATAAAGTTCCAGGCAAGTCCATTAATGTTAAAGGTAAAATAATTCAATCCATGCTATACTTAAGAAGACCTGCCCACCACAAGAAGTGAGATCCTAAAACCATGATGCCATGTAAAAGGCACAGGTGCTTGTGTCACTTAAGCACTTGTGATGGTGCCACATTAAAAGCACCCAGTATACTCTGTGGAGTGGTTGGCATTAGAAAGGGCTACCAGCCATAGAAACCAGGCCGAAACAGACTATGGAACCTGGTGCAACCTCTGGTCTTACCAGTTCCTGTCAAGCTGTCCAACTCATGCCAGCATGGAAAACATATGTTAGATGATGATACTGATGATTTTGTGAACTTGTACTTACTTATATAGACCGTTGCTAATTTACATTTACAGATAGCAAATGAATGGCAAAGTTGATAAGGTATTGGAGAGTTTGTAGCAGGTCATGAGGTCTTCATTACCAGTTACAGACATTGTGTCTCCAGGCAAGAAATTTAACCATTTCATTACCATTTTTCTATTGAAATTCACTGTCATACACAGTAATAAAATATCAGATACTGTTTTTCAATGCTAATATTGTATATCTGAAGAGAATCTGACTTTGCAAGAATGTTGGAATCTTTCTTCAGTTTTTGTGCTGTAGCTATGAATAACTTCACTTTTGGAATGCAAGCTATTATTGAAATGTTACCTCTTTGCAAAGTTTTTTGTTTTTATTTTCGGTATTCTGAAAATTGCAGTGTAAGACAACAGACACTTTTGTTCTTGGGTTGCTTCTTTTCTGTAGAATTTCTCTTTTTTGAGTCTATCATTGTTGAGTTGCAGCCAACTTGGACAATTGGGCCCCCATGATTTAGGTCCTGTAGCTGGTGCTTACCAAATTTTCCCATGTGTGAGTAAATAAAACTATGGTCAGGTAAATTACTGATGATAGAGGGTGCACTATATAATTAATGCGTATTTTGTATTCTGTGTTCAAAGGCAGTTTGGTGCCCTCTGACACATTTCTGGAATCTCCAGGATAGGTGGAACTTTGTAGCCCTGAAAAGCAATTCACTCAGGAGAAGGCCACTCCAATGTAAAGCCTACAACTTGCTGGTCACTGCAACCATATTAGCCTACTGAGTCCACTGTGGTCAGACCTCAGTGGGATTGGACTGCACTGACTGGCTCAGACTTTAAAACCTAAGTGCAAGCAGGAAGGAAAACACTGTAGAGTCAAGGATTAGTTTACACAATAGCTTGAGGACCTGAATAAACTGCCGTCACTCCTGAATTCGAAGTCAAGAATGGGCTTGCAGAAGTCAACAATTAGCTGCTCTGTTATTCATCTTCAGGTACTTACTATTGAATCAAGGTCCTGGTTTTGATTGGCACCAGTCTTGAATGACTAGCTTGCTACAAGCTGTTCTATGTAAGTTCATTATCCATAGGCATCTGTCACTAATGGATATACTACAAGACTGTCAAGCTTCTATGAAGTTGCTCGATTGGCAATAAATACCTGCCAAATCTCATCCTGGCACCTAGGATAGGTGTGGTAGGCTAGATCTGACTGGTTTAAACATAAAACGGCTTGAATATTAGGGCCTGATATGACCGTTTAAATACTAAAGGGTTAAAAGTAACAAGTACCGGAGGCGATTCAATTTGCCTCTTCAAGGCATTACCCCAGCATGGCCAGAGTCCAGTGACCTGTAAAAGCAAAAAGATAAATAAATAGTTTCTATTAAATTCATTAACAAATTGATCTTGTGTCTTTGGTTAGGGTTAATTTGAGGATGACAATGTTGGCAGTCATTGAGTTAAATCACATTCCAAACATTACCATTTTGTCATTCTTTTTTAATGAGCCTTCTCATTGGGCCTATATTACATGCTTTAATATGCACTTTAATTTTTTTTTTTAATTGTTGAAATTGGGTTGTATCTAATACGCCTGTGCGTCTTTTATGCCATCCAATATAGTAGTAACTATTGATTTGATTGGATGGGAACGGATGGGAAGATTACAATCTATACATTAGAAGTCAGTTTCAATCTTGCTTGCTTGCAATGTTACCCAGGCAAATAAGCGCATAATGGGAAAATACTATGAATTAAGAGTTCCTTGAAATGTTAATAGGAACGGAATGAAACAATTTTCGCGTAAATTGGAGCTGTAGTTATTGAGATACTCGAGGTTTGGTGTATAAATACTCAAAACGGTGCATAACGTGAAAATGTCCCAGATTTAACTTCATCCCGAAAGGGAAAAAACTCTAACCTTTCAATTAGACTGATTTGACAACGAAAATATACGATTTAAAAAAAAAAATTTTACCGTAAGTATATATACATACAACTTTCGACAGAGTAAGTCTTGTATACAACTTGAACAGACATACATATCAGTACATAAACATACGTTTACATATGCATATACACACATGCAGACACGTCTACACACTTACATAGGTAAATTCTCACATACATATACATGCATAAACACATGAACTTCGTAATTTCGGTGTGAAATAGTTTTTTTCCCTGTTTTTTTTTTTCGAGTGCATTCAACGTTATCTCACCTACAAAGATTTAGCTGCTATTTCTAGCACATGCAGTGCGACTGAACTCAAAACCATTGTGGCTGGTAAGCATGCTTCTTAACCACACAGCTGTACCTGACCCCTTGATAAAAACCTAAATATCCCTCGATCTCATTCATTCCCTTTTATAAGTGTGTGGACCAAAAACCTGTGTATGCTCTCTCACTCTTTCTCTCTCTCTCTCTCTCTCTCTCTCTCTCTCTCTCTCTCTCTCTCTCTCTCTCTCTCTCTCTCTCTCTCTCTCTCTCTTTCTCTCTCTCTCTCTTTCTCTCTCTCTCTCTCTCTTTCTCTCTCTCTCTCTCTTTCTCTCTCTCTCTCTCTCTCTCAGGGGTGTGAACCAAGCCCCATTATATGTTTTGGCATGGTTTTCTTAATAGATGGTTGTCCTTCTTTCCTAACACACACACACACACACACACACAGAATTTCTGTTTAAAAGCTCCCATTTATAGTGCATACAGTATGCAACATTTCATTTCATTTCAAAGTTTCAGCTCAGAGCTGCGGCCATGCTGATGCACCACCGTGTGGTTCAACTCAAAAATTGTAACCATTCCATCTCTAATACTTTTAATAAATACATAGGTGTGGACATAACAATTGTCACAAACTTTCGTCCTCTCCTTTCTTCGCCATAGAATGCCATAAAAACCCATGTAATTTTACACCTTTGTAATTTACGCAAGTGATTTTCAGGATAAAATTTATTAAGAAAAGCTTCTACTCAAGTAAAATTCACACCCAAAAGTTTTCAGAATTGCCAACATAACCAGGGCTAAAAGGTTTTCAATTTAGTTGTAAAGTTTCTTGAATTTAATTTATAATGCTATACATTTTTATCCTTTTCATTTTATGTTCCAGAAATTATGCAAGATATTAATCGCCATCATTTGTGTATGTATGAAGCTGATGGCCCTGCAAAGCGGAAGTCCTTCATTATATTCCAACGTGCATTGTTAAGGTTCCAAGAAATAGGGGATGAAAAGCTAAATATGATGACCCTTATTATCGATCTAATTGAGAACCGGTCCCGGCAGCTGGAACAAGACCGAGAAAACCTAGGTAAGTCACTGTTTGTTTTCAGTCTTTCATGAAGCACATTTCTAGCAATGGGAAAATATTATCTTGCTTGGAAACGGTGAAAGTTGGTAAGAGGAAGATATCTGGCTGTAGAAAATTCGGCTCAACAAATTCTGTCTGGACCATGGAAGCATGGAAAAGTAAACACAATATTAAGGATGATGATACTGATTATATATATATATATATATAATCTGTGTGTGTGAAGATACATGGCTTAGTGGTAAGAGCTTTGGGCTCACAATCACGAGGTAGTGAGTTTGATTCCTGGATTAGGCTGTGCGGTTTTCTTGAGCAAGACACTTATTTCATGTTGCTCCAGTTCACTCAGCTGTAGAAATGAGTTGCAACGTCATTGGTGCCAAGCTGTAGTGGCCTTTTCCTTTCCCTTGGATAACATCGGTGGCGTGGAGAGGGGAGGCTGGTATACATGGGCGACTGCTAATCTTCCATGAACAATCATGCCTAGGCTTGTGCCTCAGAGGGGAACTTTCTAGGTTCATCCCATGGGCATTCTTGACTAAAGGGGGTCTTTTTGAATACACATGTATGTATAAGGATGTAATGAATAAATTGTCCTCTAAATGACGCAAAAATAAAAATAACACTGACATTTCATTTTAACAGATATATTTACCAAAATTACATTAAAATATCTGGAAATACTAAAGAGTAAATTTATTCAATAAAATCACCATTGGCTTCAACTACAGCCTCCAGACGACTTCAGAATCTCCTGCAACTCTTCTGGACTGTCTCCTTGTTGAAGTTGTTGAATGCTGCCATAATCCTTGCCATCAGTTCATCTTTGGTGTTACAAGGAGTTTTGTTGGTCTCTCGCTCAACTGCATCCCACACATAATAATCAAGAGGGTTGCACTCTGGAGTGTTAGGTGGCCAGATGTCTGACAGCCATGACTGAGTTCTCCTGCTTGTGTGGCATGGTGCAGAGTCCTGTTGCCAAACATAGGGTCTTCCAGCAGCCACCTTCTTGACCCAGGGCAGCACTACCTCCTCCAGGCACTTGATGTAGGCCTCTGTGTTTAGTCTGAGGCCTTGTAGGAAGATGAATGTAGGCATAACATCGCCATCACTAGTGATCACTCCAAACACCGTCATGTTGACTGGATGTTTGATTTTTGTCACTCTTGGTACATGTACTTAGATTACTGTCCTCAGACTGACACCTAAACACTCTGAAATGTTCGTATTGGAGCTTCCAGCGTAGGTGCCAAGCAGTACAGCATGTCGTTTCCAAACTTCTGGCTGAGTGAATTGCATCATGGTGCTGTTTTTCTCACAGCTGGTGCCCAATTGATACTACTATACTGTGCAGTGAACAAAATCAAGTACAAACAATGCGTATGCGTGAAATTAAAAATATAAAATGGCGATAATTTACTCATCGCACTGTGTATATAATAGCATATGTATATATATGTGTGTGTATATATCTATATGAAATGATATATATATATATATATATATATATATATATATATATATATATATATCATAGATATGTATTCATTATGAATTATTTAAAAAAATAATTTTTTAAATCTTTTTCCAGATCCTTCTTTAGGGAAAGACAATGACAAAGAAGATTTGGCCAGTGCCAAAGTCAAACAGGAAAATGACAGAAATGAGAAAGCAGGCAGCAAAAGACAGCGCCGACAGAAGACACATGATATTAGTAAAGATGAAGAAAAGAAGGTAATAACAGTGTGTTAAACTATTGAGAATTATTAGTTCTTCTCTTATATCAGCATGGCTTTGTGGTTAAGTTTGCTTTGCAACCTGGTTTGTGGTTCAGTTCCACTGCACAACACCTTGAGCCAGCATCTTGCAATATAGCTCCTGGCCGACAAATGCCTTGTGAGTGGATTTGGTGGATGGAAACTGTGTAAGCCTGTTTGTGTGTGTGTCTTTGCATCTTTGTTAATTCCCTCTCCTTCACTTGATAACTGGTGCTGGTTTGGTTATGTCACTGTAACTATGGTTTGGCAAAAGGTTTGATAGAATAATTACCAGACTTTAGAGGCAGTGCCTAAGCATGGCCACAGTTTTATATCTGAAACAAGTGAAAGATAAAAGGTATCAAACCATAATGTTGCTGCTTATGGGTTTCCAACAATTACTAACTCGCTACATTTATGATGGTGAGAGTGACTTCAGAGCATTCATCTATGGAACTTAGAAAGAGAATATACAAGAAATTTTTATTCAAAAGCATAGGAGAGCTTAATTGAAATAGTGAAGTTGTTGAGGGGGATTAACTCTGCAGTTCTCAGAATTAAAATCGTATATTTGAAGAAAAATTTTCTGAAAATAAAACTTATTAATTACAGTGGAGCCTCAGTTTATGAATTTAATTCGTTCCTGAAGGCCATTCATTACTCATTATGTTTGTAAACTAACACCAATTTTCCCATAGGAAATTCAAGCAAGGATGTGCACTGTGCGAAAGCTAGACAGCAACTGATACTCCCAGCTTGTCACCAGCTGTTGTGTCCTGCTTGCGTGTCCATTACATGAGACACTGTTGGGAAGTTAATAAAGCAAGTACCAATCAAGTACTGGGGTTGATGTAATCAACTTACTGCTCCCCTCCAAAGACTACTGGCCCTGTGCCAAAGTTTGAAACCATTATTATTATTATTATTATTATTATTATTATTATTGATTGAGAGAGCAGTGCAAGACATTAAAGTGACACTGGGGTAAAATATACGAAGCCCATTATACCCATCATGACTACCTGTCTGATAAGGATACACCAGGCACATACATCACAACTTTATGTGCACAACATGGTGATCACATATCAAGATAAACGGTGCATGACCTTGCAGGTGGGGCCCAGTTAGAATTTTCTTCAGGTTGAGTAGCCCATCCCGCTCAAAAGGTCCCTGAATAAGGGTTGTTTAAGGATGTTGAATGACACACCCATGTTTCCAAAGGTGAATTATCCAAATCCCAAAGAATTCCTCTCAACACATGGCTATGATGCTCCCTAGCTACTTCTGCTCGTGATCAGAGATGCACATATCATCAGCCACTAAGGCACATGCTCAACTGGTAATGGTCAAACAACTGACAAGCAAATCTGTGGTATTGAGCAGAATATTTGCTGTAGTCCATCTTTTATACCAAGACAAAACCATGTACATGATAACACTTTTAATCATTTAAGATGAGAAGCCATAAGAGCCACTGCCTGGTACTGCATCTGGGCAATTATTATTATTATTATTATTATTATTATTATTATTATGGCAGTGAGTAGCAGAATCATTAGCACACTAGACAAACTGCTTCCCAGCATTTCTTCTGTCTTTACGTTCTCAGTTCAAATTCTGCCATGGTGGACTTTGCCTTCATCCTTTCGGGCTTGCTGAAATAAGTGCCAGTTTGGCACTGGGGTCGATGTAATCAACTTGTTCTTCTCTTAAAGTTTCAAGTCTTGTGCCTATAGTAGAAAGGATTATTATTATTATTATTATTATTATTACTCAGGTGGCGAGTTGGCAGAATTATTAGCATATTGGGCGAAGTGCTTAGCGATATTTTACTCATCGCTACATTCTGAGTTCCAAGTCCACCGAGGTCAGCTTTGCCTTTCATCCTTTCAGGGTTCGTATTGTAACACCAGTTGAGCACTGGGGTCTATGTAATTGATTATCTCTCTCCCCAAAAATTTCAGGCCATGTGCCTATAGTAGAAAGGATTATTATTATTGTTAAGGCAGCGAGCTGGCAGAGTTGTTAGGATGCTGGACAAAATGCCTGGCAGTATTTTATCTGTTGCTATATTCTAAGTTCAAATTCTGCTGAGGTCAACTTTGCCTTTCATCCTTTCAGGGTCAATAAATTAAGTACCAATGAAACACTAGGATCAATGTAATTGACTAGTCCCTGCTGCCAAAATTCTAGGCCCTGTGCCTTTAGTAGAAGGGATTATTATTATTATTATTATTATTTTCTGTTTCAGGAGGAGAAAGACAGAGTGCCAAGAAAGAAGAAGAAGAGGAAAACTAAGAAAGAAAAGGAAAGTGAGAAATCTCCAATTGATCCGCCTATTGATCCCGATGAGCCAACATACTGTGAATGTAACCAGGTGTCGTACGGAGAGATGATCGGCTGTGATAACGACTTGTGTCCTATAGAGTGGTTTCACTTCAGCTGTGTAAACTTAACTTCCAAACCAAAAGGGAAGTGGTACTGTCCAAAATGTCGTGGTGACAAGAGCAATGTGAAACGACAGGACAAGTAGCTCTCAATCTGTCTTTTTCCTGAACAACTCATCTCATCTCATCCCTCATGTGTGCTTGTGTGTGTGTGTGTATGTGTGTGTGTGTGTGTGCATGTGTGTCTGTCTCTGTGCCATGTATGTTTCAGTTTTATATACCATGGTGCAGTTACTCTCAACCATTACATTCAACAAGAACGACAGCAACATCAGTAATAACAATAAAAAAAAAAAATGAAAGAAACAAATATCTTGTTCAGTAAGACACTTCTCACATTCAACAATTTGTTAGGAAAATATTAGTATTATTATTATTATTATTATTATTCTAACTCTTTGTTTAGCAGTCCTTCACCACCACCCCTGCCCACTTCCTGTCTGTTTCTCTAAGTGTAGTGTGTGTGTCTGTGTTCTATTAGGACATGACAACATATTGCTGTCATGGTAACTTAGTTTTTCTTTACCCCTTCCACCCCATGTCTAGTGTAATGTGACTAAACAAGACCAAAAAAAAAAAGGAAGAAAAATGATAGTCTGTTGGTTGTTGAGTGAGTAACTGAAAGTGAAGCTAAGATGGACATATATATACATGAAAAACATCAATCAGTTTGGTTGTGGATTGTAGCACTGGCAATTTATTGTAACCTATATCATTAGTATTATTATTGTTATTATTAGGCATTGAACGAGCAGAATCGTTAGCACGTCAGACAAAATGTTTAGTGGCATTTCATCCATCTTCACATTCTGAGTTCAAATTCCACTGGGGTCAACTTTGCCTGCCATCCTTTTGGGATTGATAAATTAAGTACCAGTGAAACACGGGTTGATGTAATCGTCTAGTCCCCTCCCCGCAATTTTCAGGCTTTGTGCCTATAGTAGAAAAGATTATTATTATTATTATTAGGCAGTGAATGAGCAGAATTGTTAGTATGTCAGACAAAATGCTTAGTGGCATTTCGTCCATCTTTACATTCTAAGTTCAAATTCTGCTGACTTACACTGCCTTTCATCCTTCAGGGTTGATGAAATAAAGTACCAGTCAAGTACTGGGGTCAACATAATTCACTGCCCCGTCCCACTCAAAATTGCTGGCCTTGTGTCAAAATTTGAAGCAATTATTATTATCATTATTAATTTTATTATTATCATTATTATTATTATTATTATTATTATTATTATTATTATTATTATTAAGGTGGCAAGCTGGCAGAATCGTTAGCATGCTGGGCGAAATACTTAGCAGCATTTTGTCTGCCGCTATGTTCTGAGTTCAAATTCCGCCAAGGTCGACTTTGCCTTTCATCCTTTCAGGGTCGATAAATTTTGGGCCTTGTGCCTATAATAGAAAGGATTATTAATATTATTATTTTTATTAGATGAATTGGCGGAACTTTTAGCACATCAAACGAAATGCTGAGTGACATTTCGTCTGTCTACATTCTGAGTTCAGATTCCACTGAGGTTGACTGTGCCTTTCGTTCTTTTAAGATTGATAAAATAAGTACCAGTTGAACTCTGGGGTTGATGTAATTGACTTATCCACTCCCTGAAAAATTTCAAGCCTTCTGCCTATAGTAGAAAGGATTATTATTATTAACACTCTGGGAAAAATGCTTAGTGGTATTTCGTCTGTCGTTACGTTCTGAGTTCAAATTCTGCCAGGGTCGACTTTGCCTTTCATCCTTTCAGGGTTGATTAAGTAAGTACCAATTATGCACTGGGGTCAATGTAATCGACTTAATCCCTTCCTCCAAATTTGAGGCCTTGTGCTTCCAGTAGAAAGGATTATTATTATTATTATTATTATTATTATTATTATTATTATTATTATTATTATTGTGAGACAGCGAGCTGGCAAAAATTTATGTCAGATGAAATGCTTAGTGACATTTCATTGGCCTTTATATTCTAAGTTCAAATTCTGCCAAAATCAACATTGCCTTTCATCCTTTCGGGGTCGATAAAATAAGTACCAGTTGAGCACTGGGGTCAATGTGATCACCTTTCCCCTTCCCCCGAAATTGCTGGCCTTGTGCCAAGATTTGAAGCCATTATTATGATTATTATTTTGAGAGAGAGAGAGAGATAAATGAAACACTTAGCATTGTGTAAATATTTTGATATGGTTTCATGCACCTTTCCTTGATGAAAGGAAGAATAAATGTCATGCTATAAATATGGTTTTTCATTCACAAAAATGACAATTCTTCATCCTACCACAACCACAAAGAAAAAAATGTATTCATATAAAATGATTTAAAGCAAAAGCGGAAAAAAAAATGTACTCACAAACCATTCTCTGATATTTTGCCAGAGACTACATCAATCTAAAACTTTCATCAAGTAAACATTTTTTCCTCTTCATTCCTGTCATTTCATTAAATTAATCATTATATCTTAAAAATATCAATTTAGAAAAGTATTCTTGTGTTGTTGTTTCTTGTTTTTTTTTTTTTCTATTTTTTTTTCTGAAAACAAAACTTAATCCATTGTTCTTTCTCCCATTATTTATTTATTTAACAAGAACCTGCTCTGTCCCATCTCTTGTACTTTAACCCTCATTTCCAAACTTAAAGATGCTGTGATCCACACCTCTCAGCAAAATATTACTTACTTATTACAAGGTAAAGGGCAAAATTTTGTTGATGTAATATTTGTTGTCTCATCCTCCTCCTGTTATTGGTACTCAATTTATTAACTGTGGAGGGCTGAAGAGTAAAGTGAATCTGAGTAATATTTAAATACAGAACACGGAAAAGTGAACCTAAACGCTACAATTTATAGTCTTGCTCTATCATTTCTGCCACTGCCTTTATCATAGCAAGATACTCACTTCTAATACCCAGAATATTTAATGTTTTAAAATGTGAAACCAGAACATACAAATAGATTTATATATCAATGATTTAATTAAAAATTACATTCCAAAATGTTTTTAAAGTCCCTATTAATCTTAAAATTATTTAGAGTAAATCAAATTCTTTTTTAGACACAGAGATGTGAGTTCAAGTCTCATTTTAGATTATTTTAGCAAATTGTGTTCATGATGTTCAAAATAGCATAAAAATAGTTGTTCAAATTCATTTTAGATTATTTTAGGAAATTGTGTTCATGATATTCAAAATAACATAAAAATAGTTGTTGACTTTCATAATTTGATATAGCTTTCTTTCCTAGGTTTCTTAATAACAAATTTGAACTGTCTAGAATCACATTACATTGGTGCTTCCCTTGGTTGTATAAGAATTTCATTAATGGCAACATATTCTGGTTGCGATGTAGCATAAATGCAAGCTTGTGCAACATCATCAGGCTCTAATATCTTTATTTTACTGCTAACATCATACAAATCCTTTGCCTGTAAAATGGAAGAAAAATAAAAATACATCTATAAGTAAATTTAGAATCAACTAGTCAGGTGTAATAAGCTATGCTATTAAAGTACGTGATACAAAAGGAAGGAATAGTGATGTAAGAAGGTTGATAATATGAAGTACAATGTTTATGTAATAAGGATTTACAAACTTTAGGGGCATGAAATAATTGAAAAAATGAAAGGCTGCCTGTGGGACATTTCTATTCAAAGGGTTTTTTTTTAAATTTCTCATTGGTAAGAAGAAAGCTTGTAAAATGGGTGGAGAAATTTGTAGGATTGCTTTGGTCCAATAGTGGTATGTCTGTTATATTTACAAAAGATGTAGTTTTCTATCCAAAGGGTTTTAAAACCTGATATTTATATGCTATTATTTAGTTTTATCTAATTCTCAAAGACAAATGGAACAGACGAGGATGTGAGGTCTAGGATCTGCAGTTTTCAACTGGTCTAGTCCAAAGCCATCTCCTTCAAAACAAAAATTCACTTCTTCAATTCCAATGTCAAGGTCATTCTTCTTAATGGGTTAGAAATTTGGAGGGTCACTAAAGCCATAAAGAGTAAGTCAACAAATGTCTGCACTACATCCTCAAGATCTTGTGGCGAGAGAAAATTTCAAACAGAAGTCTGTGGAATAGAACAAGCTGAACTCCCATCAATCAAGAAATTCTGAAAAGGAAATGGGGCTGGATTGGTAACACTCTAAGGAAGTTTCCAAACAGCATTTCAAGACAAGTGTTAGACTGACAGCCTGAAGGGAAGAGGAAAGTTAGATGACCTAAGACCTGCAAAGGATGTGTTGGGGATGGAGCAAAAACTGGCATGAAATGGTTGTAGCCATAAACTCCTTATGGAGTAATGTGGACTAAACTAAAAAAAATGGCCAAAACAGCTAAAGCTTACATCTCCAGTGTCACATTGTTTCGAGCCAAAACCTCCTCGATATATTGTCCATGTGATAGCTCAGTTCCGTATTAGATTTTCATAGTAAAATATATTTTAATATAAACTTTTGGAAATTAATATTTTGATGTTGACTATCAAAATACATAGTATAAACTTTTACTTTATCCTCGTCAAATTGAGCATCAGTCTGTTAGGAAATTTGTCTAATGTCACAATGAGTAGTGAAACAGCTAATATTAATTATCCGATTCAAAAACTTTTAGGAATCTGATACAGGTACAACACCAACTTTCCAAATGCCAATGGTTCAGAATCTTTTATAATCTGTATAAATAACAAGTACTCGTATTTCATTTCATCAATTAAGTAAATTTAATATTTGTCTGAGAGTGTGTTGGTCAATGTGATCACTCCCAGTTTGCAAAAATAAGTGACCCAGAAAAGCTTTGGAACCAAAGATTTTGGAAAAACATCATTCATCATCATCATCATCGTTTAACGTCCGCCTTCCATGCTAGCATGGGTTGGACGATTTGACTGAGGACTGGTGAAACCGGATGGCAACACCAGGCTCCAATCTAATTTGGCAGAGTTTCTACAGCTGGATGCTCTTCCTAACGCCAACCACTCAGAGAGTGTAGTGGGTGCTTTTACGTGTCACCTGCACGAAAACGGCCACGCTCGAAATGGTGTCTTTTATGTGCCATCCGCACTAGAGCCAGTCCAGGGGCACTGGCAACGATCTCTGTTCTAGATAAGGCAGTAAAAGGAATTAAATGCTAGATACCTCTTGATCTGTTGTATGATTTATTATCTCTGTTTTCACATCACAAGGAAGCCACTTCTAGTCTTAGAGCTTGGGATAAACCTTCAACAAAGAATTTTGATCCAGAATATACAGCTAAACCAGGAAACCCCTGAAAAATAGGGATTAGGAGAAAATGATAAATATATTTTTCATTAGACATATGGTTTCAGATTTATGACAGAAAATTTGATTAGATGAGGTTGATGCCTTTCTGAAAAGTATTAGCAGTGTGAGATGAAGTGAGTGCAGTTTAGAATTGAAAACAAGTCACTGCTGTGATGAGCTGATTTGTTGCAGCTCTTTGGGCATAGATGATTTGGCACAAATGATTAGGTATTCAGCCTGTGTTGACGACTTATTTTGTGGGGCTGGAGCCAAAAACACACACACACATCTGCACACAAAGATACATAGGCAGAAAGAGTGAGAGGGACATTACAATTTAATTGAATATGATTGACATAAACACTCTCCCTCTCTTCAGATACATCATCATCATCATCATCATCGTTTAACGTCCGCTTTCCATGCTAGCATGGGTTGGACGATTTGACTGAGGACTGGTGAAACCGGATGGCAACACCAGGCTCCAGTCTGATTTGGCAGAGTTTCTACAGCTGGATGCCCTTCCTAACGCCAACCACTCAGAGAGTGTAGTGGGTGCTTTTACGTGTCACCCGCACGAAAACGGCCACGCTCGAAATGGTGTCTTTTATGTGCCACCCGCACAAGCCAGTCCAGGGGCACTGGCAACGATCTCGCTCGAAAATCCTACAGGAGCCAGTCAGGCGGTACTGGCAACGGCCACGCTCAAAATGGTGCATCTCATGTGCCACCCGCACAAGAACCAGTCCAGGGGCACTGGCAACGATCTTACTTGGCTTGCCGGGTCTTCTCACGCACAGCCCATTTCCAAAGGTCTCGGTCCGTAGTCATCGCCTCGGTGAGGCCCAATGTACGAAGGTCTTGCCTCACCACCTCAGCCCAGGTCTTCCTGGGCCTACCTCTTCCACGGGTTCCCTCAACTGTTAGGGTGTGGCACTTTTTCACGCAGCTATCCTCCTCCATTCTCACCACATGTCCATACCAGCGCAATCGTCTCTCTTGCACGCCACAACTGATGCTTCTAATGTTCAGCTTTTCTCTCAAGATACTTACACTCTGACGGGTATTCACATTGACATTACACATCCAACGGAGCATACTGGCTTCATTCCTTGCGAGCTTACGTATGTCCTCAGCAGTTACAGCCCATGTTTCACTGCCATGTAGCATGGTTGTTCGTACGCATGCGTCATACAGTCTGCCTTTTACTCTGAGTGAGAGTCCCTTTGTCGCCAGCAGGGGTAAGAGCTCTCTAAACTTTGCCCAGGCTATTCTTATTCTAGCAGCTACACTTTCAGCGCACCCACCCCCACTACTAACTTGGTCGCCCAGATAGCGGAAGCTATCGACTACCTCTAGTTTTTCACCCTGGAATGAGATAGAAGTTGTTTCCTGTTTGTTTGCAGTCTTTATTGCACCTGAACATCTGCCACAAACAAAAACTAACTTGCTAGTTAACCTGCCTTTGATGTTGCTGCACCTCTTATGTGTCCATAGCTTGCACCGGGTACATCTTATAGAGTTACTACCTACTCCTTTTCTACATACTGAGCAGGGCCATCTACCTGAAGGGGTTTGTGTTTTATCTACCTTCCTACTTATTAGGATTTTGGTTTTAGCTAGGTTGACTCTAAGGCCCTTCAATTCTAGACCTTGCTTCCACACCTGAAACTTCTCCTCTAGTTCTGATAGTGACTCCGCAATTAGGGCAAGGTCATCAGCATAGAGGAGCTCCCAGGGGAAACCTGTCTTGAACTCCTCTGTGATTGCCTGGAGGACTATGGTAAATAATAGGGGGCTGAGGACGGAACCTTGGTGGACCCCTACCTCTACCCGGAATTCATTGCTGTACTCATTTCCAACCCTCACCTTACTGGCCGCATCTCTGTACATGGCTCGCACAGCTCTCACTAGCCATTCTTCTATCCCAAGTTTCCTCATTGACCACCAGATAAGGGATCGGGGGACCCTGTCAAAGGCTTTCTCCATGTCAACGAAAGCCAGGTACAGAGGTTTATCCTTGGCTAGGTATTTCTCTTGCAACTGTCTCACTAGAAATAAGGCATCAGTAGTGCTTTTACCTGGCACGAACCCAAACTGCATCTCATCTAAATTGATTCGCTCCCTAATTAGTTGGGCTATGACCCTCTCTGTAACTTTCATAACCTGATCTAACAGCTTGATGCCTCTGTAATTATTTGTATCTAAAGCGTCCCCTTTACCTTTGTAGCAGTTGACTATGATGCTGCTACACCAGTCATAGGGTATGACTCCTTCGTGTATCACCTGGTTCGTAATACGGGTGACTAGGCTATAGCCAACACTGCCAGATATTTTGAGCATCTCTGCAGTGATTCCTGATGGGCCGGGGGCTTTCCCGGTCTTCATACTCTTAATTGCTTTATCTACCCTGGTACTATCAACTCGGATAGCTGGTCCCTCTATTGGGTCAACATAAGGCAGGCTCTCTTTCTCCCATTCATTCTCTTTATTAAGCAATCTATCGTAGTGGCATCTCCAGACCTCTTTCTTTGCATCCTCATTTAATGCAAGCGTACCATCATCCATGCGAACACATTTCTCTCCTACAACATCACTATTCTCTCTCCTACACTGTCTTGCAACCCGAAATACCTCGAGTCTTTGGTCCTCACGGCGCAGAACATTGGCAAATCTTTCCTTATCTGCTTCCCCTCTGGCTAAATAAACCTGTCGCCTAGCCTCCCTTCTGGCACATTGGTACAATTCCCTGCTACCACCGTTCTTCCAGTCCTTCCAAGCTTGTTTCTTTTGTCTAATAGCCCTGTCTACCTCCTTGTTCCACCACCACGTTACTCTGGGTTGGGAGGGGACCTTACACCACCCACAAATCTGGTCGGTGGCTTTCAACAGGTTGTCCCGCAGAAATCTCCAATTGTCTTCCACGTTGTATGATGCTATATCCCCTTCTATTTCGTTAAATGCTTCAAGTAACTTGTCTCTAAGTCTCTGTCCGTTTGCAGGGTCTTTAAGCTTCCACACCCTTCTTCTCCAAGCCTGTCTAATTCTGGGCACCCATTTTGCCTTGATCCCAAAGTCGCTAACTACTAATCTATGTTGTGGGGTACATTCTTCGCCAGGGTAGGTTTTGGCATTTATATGCCGCCCTCTTTCCCTATTTCTGGCGAGGATGTAGTCGATTTGGCTAGAGTGTCTGCCGGAGCGGTAGGTGACTAGGTGACTGGCAGGTTTCCTGAAGTTGGTATTGCAGACCATAAGATTGGTTGCATCACAGAACTCCAGCAGTCTGGTTCCCTCCTCGTTGCGGGAACCGAAGCCATAGCCTCCATGTATGCCATGGAAGCCCCCAGCACGACGTCCGACATGACCGTTGAAGTCTCCAGCCACAAAGAGAAGGTCCCTGTCACTCGTCGACGAGGTAGTTTGCAAGAGGGTGTCATAGAATTGGTCTTTCAGACCATCTGGTAGCCCAGGTTGAGGTGCATAGGCTGAGATGACAGTAGCTAATCTATGATGAAGCACTAGTCTGATCTTAAGTACTCTGTCACTTACTCTAACGACCTCGATTACCTTATCCACCCATTTCTCCGCTAGAAGTATTCCTACGCCCCCGACCCCGTCAGTGTTCCCTGCCCAGAAAATCTTGTACCTGTGTTCTTTGCCTGTGAGGAACCTTGCAGAACCTCCTCTCCATCTTACTTCCTGGATGCAGCACATATCTACGCATCTCCGTTCAAGCATCTCAACAATTTCACCAGATCTACCTTTCAGCGTGCCGACGTTGAGAGTGCCAATCCTAACAGTACGGGTGTTGGGGGTGTGGGCCTGTAGCCTGGGAAGAGGAAAAGCAGTGTCGTGTACCTGAAAAGAAAACTTGCAATTGGAAGAATTCATAAGCAAAACATTACCTACAACCTGCAAACATTTCTCAACCTTAATGCGCTACCCAAAGGTAGGGGAGAGGATGGCCAAGGCCACTAGATGGGTTCCGGGAGACAGCCGAGGTTGACAGGATGACAAAGGGATGAACTTCCGGTGGAGGGGGCGGGATGACAGAGGAATGAACTTCCGGTGGAGGGGGTGGGATGACAGAGGAATGAACTTCCGGTGGAGGGGGTGGGATGACAGAGGAATGAACTTCCGGTGGAGGGGTGGGATGACAGAGGAATGAACTTCCGCTGGAGGGGTGGGATGACAGAGGAATGAACTTCCGGTGGAGGGGGTGGGATGACAGAGGAATGTACTTCCGGTGGAGGGGTGGGATGACAGAGGAATGAACTTCCGGTGGAGGGGGTGGGATGACAGAGGAATGGACTTCCGGTGGAGGGGGCGGGATGACAGAGAAATGAACTTCCGGTGGAGGGGGTGGGATGGCAGAGGAATGAACTTCCGGTGGAGGGGGTGGGATGACAGAGGAATGAACTTCCGGTGGAGGGGGTGGGATGACAGAGGAATGAACTTCCGGTGGAGGGGGTGGGATGACAGAGGAATGAACTTCCGGTGGAGGGGGTGGGATGACAGAGGAATGAACTTCCGGTGGAGGGGGTGGGATGGCAGAGGAATGAACTTCCGGTGGAGGGGGTGGGATGACAGAGGAATGAACTTCCGGTGGAGGGGGTGGGAGGGCGGGTTACCGCCAGCGAGTAGAGAGGGCTCTTAATTGTAGATTTTAAATATTTGAGAGACAACAATGCATAAATCGTAATTTTTTAAAAGAGCAATGAATTCTGGGTGATTAGAATATAACGTAGCATGAATTTAGGAAGCTTAGAAAATGAATAAGCATGAATTTAAGACAACAACTGAATTCAATTGAATTTCATGGAGAGAAACAAGATAAATAATAAGGGACAAAACTAAAGCGCAAGGTATTGAGATGTTTGAGGCCGTAAATAAATAAAAATCTCTATCTTATCTGCATCTTGGGTATTTCGTCGTAGTACGTCAGCGAGATAATTTAGAATGGGTTTCTCATTTATATATAGCCAGAACCTGAAGACCTTAAAGGAAAAACTACGAAGGGGGAGAGAGAGGATGGAGGGGTAGACAGAGGCATGGCGGGAGAAAAGATCATCATCATCATCATCATATATATATATAAAGAGAGAGAGAGAGAGAGAGAGAGAGAGGGGGGACCAGTCAAGCAGCACATCACGCTGTAATTCTTGGGCTGAGAAATCAACACTTAAAAGCCATAATTTTAAGGAGCGATAAGAATTTTTGAATAAAGGAAAATGGGTAGTGGTGGTGGGTATATGATTGTGTACATAAACAGAAGAGGAGAGATAGAGAAGGAGATTAGAACAAAAGGAACATTAAAATATCTGTATTAAGAGAGTCAGTGTTGAATCAGTAACACCAAACAAATGGTCCCTGTGGAATATTCATTTTAACAGGAGCAAGTCTGCATAGTTTATAGGTGGTTTCGGTCAATTAACCTGTCTTGATGATTGGTACTTATTTTATTGACCTTGGAAGAATAAGTACTGAGGAAATAAAGGAATGCTTAGAGACCCAGGCTGTATCCCGGTCATGACTCCTGGGTGACCTTCTCCCGACACCTTTTAGCCACTGAGAAATCCTAAATTCCACTCTTAGGCTATTAGCGTGGTTCTGGGTGTATATATATACATATATATATATATATGACACCTGTGTTTGTTCCTCTATCACACTTCAGCTTTTCAACACCTGCCATAAAGCCCTCCCACTCTCTCAAATACTCCACTCCTCTATAGTCATGGATTTTTTCCCACTGTTCCTTTTCTGTTTTACAAGTTACTAGTCACTCACTAGTGCCAGTGACAGGGAAAAAAGCACAGTACCCACTGTAAAATGGTTGGCATGAAAAAGGGCACCTTCGCCCATTACAATTATTTCTGTAGTCTTAAGGATCTGGAACTCAAAGAAGAAGCTTACAAGCGGAGTGCAATTCAATAATTGTTTATTTTAGTTTTTGTTCATGTGGCTTGCTCCTAGTGACCATCTTTATGGCAGTGCGTGGTTCGTTATAGCTCCGTTCACATGAGGTACATTACATCTGGAGATAACAGGTGAAGTTAGAGCAGGATAAGAATCCACTGTGAGCTGCCAACTTGCAGTGTTTCTCAGTGTAAGCGAGAAGGAAGAAAAAGGGTGCTTAAATAGTCATTGCCAACGAGAGTCTCACACATGACAAGGTTGCAGGCAAGATCTCGCTCCTTTCTTGGATGGCACTGGCTTCTTGTGCCTTGCTACACACACACACACACACACACACATATATATATATATAAAAACAGTATTGTAGTTTCTTTGAAGCCATTGGCATAAAGAAGTAAAATAGCAAAATATTAAAAAACAAAGAGCTTTTTACAATGTAAAAAGGAAGAAGTATAACAACCTTTATGTATTTCAGGTACAATGGGCCTTCATCAGAAATAAACAATGGAGAAAATATATACAATACTGGCCTGTACTTCCACCTATAACACCAAGATTTGTCTTTTTTGGTCTCAGGAGAGTAGGGAAATGAAATCCATATGCTTTCATTCAATAATGTTTGTTATATTCATAAAATGAAGGACTCACAATCAGGCATCTCTAACATGGCTTGCTGCAAACTTATATTCTAAATTATTCCACACAATTAATCTGCACAATGTTAAATATTCCTAATACTACAACTACATAGACAAATGAAGTGATGATATATAAAGCTAAAACAAAGCTATATACTTTTTTTTCCTGCATCAGAGGATATGTTGACAATATGACCAGATTTTTTCTTTATCATCCCATCAAGGACAACACCAATACAGTTAGTCACACCCTGAAGAAACAAAAATGAAATGGTGTCCATTTTACCAGTTTTATATTTTTCAAAAATTCAATACAATTTATTAAAAGCATTATTGTTAAAAATAAAGATATTGCTGATTTTTTTCTTGTTTATTTCTAATTCTTGTTTCAGTTAACATCACTTGATGTTTTGTAATTTCATGTCTATACACAGGTATATATTGTATGTATCTATATACAGGTGTATATCATGTGTCTGTATATACATATAATGTATGCATATGCCTATATACATGTGTATACTGTATATGTCTGTATATGCAGTAATAACACAAGCAGATGCTTTTTTTTTAGATATTGGTGCACCTACTGATTGCTTCAAATATCGATATTGGAACCACATTGCATTGTTTACAAACATAATAAGAGACACCGCCCATCATTGCTAAAAATGCATATTCATACAATACATTATCAAGATTTTGCAATCTGTTCTGACAAAGTGCTATGCATTTTAATGTGTACAGATAAACTTGTGAATAGGTATCCCAAAAGAGTTATTAGATGCAGCCATGGGCTAAAATGCTCATTTTCATAGTTTTGTTAATGCAATCAATGCTTGAAACTCTATTGATTCAATGTTTTAATTTTTCTTTAGCATATTATTTGTATTTATCTCAGGATGTCTGCATATTACAGATATGTATACATACAGTGTAGTTATATGACTGCAGGTCTGTATTGTATGTATCTGTGTGCAGGTGTGTATAGTTTTATGTCTACATGTGTATACTGTATGTTTCTTTGTACAGGTACATATTAAATGATTTACCTTGCAATTAGTATCTATTGTTCTGTCCCATTCGTCTTCTTTAAGGTTTTTCATCAAAGTGTAATATCCAATACCAGCACAATTGACCAAAATACCAACTGGTCCAAGAGAACATTCTGTACGTCGAACAAGCTCTTTCACCTGCAAGAAAAAAAAAAAAGAATAAATAAATACATTGACAACAGTTGTTTTTTTTTTCCATTATTGATTGTTGGTATTGTTATTGTAGCTTTTCTTGTTTTCATTATCTTGCTTCTTGGTGGAAATTATTTTAATGTAACACACTTTAAATTTGTTGTCAAAATTGTGATGATATTTGGTCAATAATTGATGAGGAGCTTGAGCTTGTCTGTGTCCATTCTGTGTGTGTTTTCTGTTTTCCTGTACTTTCATGTTTATTCCATCTGTAAAGTTCCTTAGGCAAAGTCTTCTATTATAGACCTGAGTTGACCAATGCCTTGTAAATGAATTTGGTAGATGGAAACTATCTGGAAGCCTGTCATGTATATATGTATATGTGTGTATATCTTCATGCTTGTGTTTGTTTCCCCACAACTTGACAGCTTGTGTTAGTTTGCTTATGTCCCTTTGATACGCTGAAGAAGCCAGGGTAAAGAGTAACTTTCATACCTGCTGTTTGTCAGTAACATCAGTCTTAATGGCAATGACTTGGCCTTGAGCATTTTCTGAGAACTTCTTGCATAATTCCTGCAGCTTATCTTCCCTGTGAGCAGCCATAGCAACATTTGCACCTGCTTTAACAAAGGCTTCTGCAATTGCACAGCCAATTCCACTTGATGTGCCTGTTACAATGACAACTTTGCCATGTATGTTAGTATCTGTAATATCAAATGAAGAAAGTGTATATTTAACGCAGGTTCCCCATCGTCATTGCAGTAGTGGGGAAAGTGGGATCAATTGCTCAACCCCATAGTATTCATCAGTGGATTATTCTTTTATGTTTTTTACTTCAGCCATTAGACTGGCCATGCTGGTGGCACGTAAAAGCACCCACTACATTCTTGGAGTGGTTGGTGTGAGGAAGGGCATCCAGCTGTAGAAACTCTGCCAGATCAGATTGGAGCCTGGTGCAGCCATCTGGCTCGCCAGTCCTCAGTCAAACCGTCCAATCCATGCCAGCATGGAAGCAGACGTTAAACAATGATGATGATGATGATGATGATATATATATATATATATATATATATATATATATATATATAATCAATCCAAACATGAACAAGCAAGAAAAAACACGAAAAAACAACGCGAGTACGTGGAATAAGAACAGTGTTATTGGACGCTCAGGAAAGGAAAAAAAAGAAAGAGGATTTCACGTTTTGAGTGGAGCTCTTCATCAGAAATGTAGGAAAGGGCCAAAGAAGGGAAGACGGAGAAAGAAAATCGCCAATGATGCACACACAGTCAGTTTATGTCTACCAAATCAACTCATAAGGCTTAGGTTGGCCCAAAGCCATAGTAGAAGACACTTGCCCAAGGTACCAAGCAGTGGGACTGAACCCGGAACCATGTAGCTGAGAAGCAAGCTTCTTACCACACAGCCACAACCAGAATTATTTCAAAGGGTTAGAGTAATTCATGCAGTTATGTTATAAAACAGAGTCAGTATTGTGACCAGAAACATCCATCAATGGGCTATTATTTCTATTTATTTGCTGGGGCTCAATAAATCAGGAATTGCGATGTTTGTGCATATGCGTGTTGGCCAGAAAACTGATAAACTGGTTCGTTCGAACAAAATGCTTTGTGGTATTTATTCTACCCAAGTTGCACAGACATCCACTGGTCATTCTCATCACCAGAAATGTAAGGAATCAGTGAATTGTCCCTTAGAAACCTAATACCAATAATAATATTGTTCAGAATATATGCATGATATTAAAATATAAATTCCCCAAAGCTTTAGAAAAGCAGGTGAAATAATTATAATTGATCAGGAATTGAACCCAGATTACAGGTACAACAGCAGTAATCAGCACACTACTTATTAACTAACACAATGCAGGTGAAGTTATGTTAAGTCAGTGACCTAGTAGTAGTAACTAGTAAGACCCTAAGATATTAATGTTGCAGTTCCTTGAACTCATAGGGTTGGTTACTCAGTCATGGCATATAAGTGACTGAGATCCCAATTTTTCCTCTGAAAGGGACACCGTTCCATTGAAGGGGTACTAGTCCATAACATTTACAGCTGAGTGGACTGGAGCTATATGAAGTGTTTTGCTCAAGAACACAATGCACTACCCAGTCCAGAAACTGAAACCATAAGCTTGCAGTTGTGAGTGGAACACCCTCAGCCCTAGATCATGCACTTTCACTGTCAGAGTTAGTAGCATGTTTTAAAAGTGAATAACAAAATCCCAGACAAATGACATTGTTTCAGGTAATGGCATATATCTGACATTGTCTCAGGTAGATACAGTTGGTTTCCTTGGACATTTCCTAAGCCAGGATGGGTGTTATGTTTGTAGTGGTGCGAAATTATAGCCGCCTTTGAGGAAGTACTATCTGCACATGCGCAAGGGACTTGCCTTTCCGGAAGCCCCTTGAGTGCGCATGCGTAGTAAAACTAGTACTTAAAGAGTTGGTTTCACTTTGTAAGTTTCTTCAGCATGACACCTTCGACGTGATAACACCTCGCTCCTCAACGAAGCACTCTTCACCACGATGCTATCGATATGATAACTATTTGCTCCTCTGGCATGCATCAAAGAAGCTCTTAACCTTCCAATACCAATCACAACTTAATCAGCGGCTGCTAAGCTGAAACGGTCAAAGTTGTTTCAAATGCAAGAAAGGTAGCAGCCACAGTTTTTAGGGATGCAAAGAGCATTATGTTTATTGACTATCTTCAAAAGCAGTATTGCAGTGATGATGTCACAACTGCTGTTCATGACTTCTTTG
The DNA here is from genome assembly GCF_046866305.1 of Octopus bimaculoides. Lineage (NCBI taxonomy): Eukaryota > Metazoa > Mollusca > Cephalopoda > Octopoda > Octopodidae > Octopus > Octopus bimaculoides. The sequence goes on along the minus strand of NC_142940.1, from coordinate 44,981,929 downwards.
AGTAACAGGATAAAAGCTTCTTCACCAATTGGATACAGGCACTGCGTTACCAATGGAAGAAGTGTGTGGACAAGAAGGGGACCTATGTTGAAAAATTAATCTCATTTTGTCACATTTGATAAAAAGTGTCTTGGTCAACCAATGAACTCTTCAGTTGATCCTTGAACATGCAACTTATCTCTACCATTCACTTTATAAAGTAAAAGGTAAAGTTAATTGAAGCCAGATTTCAACTCAGAGAAAAGAAATTAAATATTGCTGCTGCCACTCAGGATTACAATGAAGAATATATTTGTAGTTTAAATAGATTTAAAAAAAAAGAAAAAGATTTTAATGAACTTACTGACAGCACTCATTCTTGATAATTTCTGTGGTGATAAAGTTTGTCAAAATATAGTTTCAAAAGAGTTGAATCAATATCAGGATATGTCAGGCCTAATTTCTCCAGAATTTCAAGCAGATTACAATTTCTGAATGTACTTAGAGCAGAAAAAAATTGAATATTTCTGTGAAGGCAGAAAAATAATAGACAGATTATTTGTAATTAACAATGTTTTTTTAAAATTAAATATGACAAACCAACAAAACAAGGATAATGATATTAGACATTATAAGAACCAATTTGCAACAGATTCACAGACAGAACTCAAACCATGCTTGCCAGGAAAGCATCTTACCAAATACAGAGTGCCATTTTGCTGATTACATAGAACTTAAATGAAGTTTCATTTTCCTTAGTGGTCGTCAGTTGATCTTTTCTATCTCAAATGTTAAATTATAATTATACCAAACTTTCACTTTGAAAAATAAATTAGTTAACACTAGAGAAAAAAGAAGTTTTAATGTATCTCAGACTAATTTAAATCAAACATGGCATATGATTGTCTGTAGAAATAAAAAATATGCAAATATACTAATCCCTGTATTCATCGTAATTGTCTTACACACATATGTATGTATGTATGTATATATATGTCAGGTCACTTTCGAGTGCTACTGATAACATGTAACCCAGTACAACCTGTTGCATGGTCGGGCCGTCGGCGACTAAACTGGCAATCCCACCAAGTTTCCTTGGTGAGGAGGGTGTTTATTGGACACCCTGTGGGATGAAAAACAAAACCCGTCAAAAGGCGGTGGAACTCTTGCGAGTCAACGGCCATCCAATATGTGTGTAGTTATGTATTTACTCTATATCCCCACTTTTTTTCTTACTAATTTTAGATATTGTAAATTTTTACAGTTTGCTCATTATATATATGAATAAAAAAAAAAGAAAAAAGGAGAAAAAAATATTTTATGTATATTTTTATAGTTTGCTCATATTTTATGTAAATTTTTATAGTTTCCTCATTATATAGATATTTTTCATGTATTCCATATCGCCATATTTTATGTATATATTGTATATCAACTTTTTTTTTCCAGCTTAAGGCTGTTTTTTATTTTTTTTTAATCCAGCTTAATGCTGTTTTTTTTTGCGCGGGGACATAGAAATAATCGGACTGAATACCCGATCGTGCAGTTAAACCATTGGGAGTGAAGGACCCCTAGCCCTTGTTAGGGCATCCTTCTAGAAGGCAACTCAGGCAACTGGGATAACTCCGACATAAAACCTGCAGCTCAGTGGTTACTGATGCTGTTGAATTGTTCTTCTTTACGGGTTATGGCTACTGTTGCTTAGTGAGTGGGATTGACTCAGTGCACAGCCTTTCCTCACTTTAAAAAAAAAATCCTCTTGCACAGGCACTGCACAATAACAACATGGATTGATTAATTAATCAATTAACTAATTGATGAGTGATTGCTGATAGTGCTGTGAGTCTCAACCGAATGGCTGGCTGTAGCCTTAAAAAGCAAACAATCAATGATGTATCAAAACAGTAAAAAAATAAATGGCAGTAAGGACTCTGGAACCACATCAGATGAAAGGGACTGGCCCAGCAGGGTATCCAGAGCATCACAGTCTGAACCCGGCCGTCATCATGCTACTGTGATAGAACCAAATAAAATACTGAATATTAGCTGTTGGAATGTATGGACACTGCTTGACCGCAAGTCCTCAGAATGTCCTGAACGCAGGACTGCTCTTCTTGCGAAGGAGCTTCGACGCTATGATCTTGATATCGTTGCTTTGTCTGAGACGAGACTGGCTGGAGATGGTCATCTTACAGAATCTTGTGGAAGATATACATTCTTTTGGAAAGAGAGAGATGAAGAGCTTAGAGGAGAGGCTGGAGTGGCATTTGCTATTAAGACTACTCTTGTGGACATGTTGGAAGAATTCTCAGTTGGGATTGATGAGCGTCTTATGTCCATGAGAATTCCTTTGGTTAATGGAAATTATGTGACCTTGGTGAGTGTGTATGCTCCAACTATGTGCTCTACTAATGATGAAAACGTTTCTTTCTACCATGCTTTGAAGGGCATTATAAGAAACATCCCTAGGGCAGACAAAGTCATCGTACTGGGTGACTTTAATGCTAGAATGGGTAGGGATTTTAACACATGGACAGTAATTGGAAAGCATGGGGTGGGAAAGTGTAATAGTAATGGTATGCTTCTGCTGCAGATGTGCGAGGAGCTGCGTCTGTGTGTTACCAATACCATGTTTCAGCAAAAGAATAAGTTTAAGACCACATGGATGCACCCTGCATCTAAAGAATGGCATATTCTGGATTACATCCTTGTTAGGATCTGTGTTCGTGTTCTTCGTGGAGCTGAGCGTTGGACCGACCACCGCCTGGTATGTGCAAAAGTCAAATTAATCACAAAACGTAAAATCCGGGCTGCAGGTATTACCCTGCCTAAAAGACTGAATGTTGCTCGTTTTAGTTGTAATGGCATGAAAAGAACTTTACGAGAGGAAATGAATGTTGCAGATTTTGGGGAAGATTGGCCGACCCTCAAAAAGTCAGTTTATGATATAGGCAGGAAAGTTCTGGGATTGATACAAAGAAAGCATCAAGATTGGTTTAAAGAAAATGATGAACATATAAATGATTTATTGGCTGTTAAAAGACGTACTTTATCACGCTATTTGTCAGCAAAGCCACAGGAGAGAGATTTATTGCATAGGGAACTCAAGGATGTGAAATCATGTGTGAGGCGGAGGCTCTCTCAAATGAGGGATACCTGGAGGAGTAAGAAGGCTGATGAGATACAGGCGGCATCGGATTCCAATAACACAAAGCTGTTATATAGTCCCTTGCGAGAGGTTTATGGACCGACTTCTTCTCTGAGGACACCACTTCGAAGCAGGGACCATATATATATACAGAGAGAGAAAACACATTAATACACACATACATACAAATACCTGTCATTTTCTTTTATTTATTTGCTGTTTCTTATCACCCTTTCTAAATACCATCACTTTGGTCACAGCGTCATTTTTATACACACTCATACATCCAATAGAAGTACTAAATTCCTTTGAGCCCCCTAGACTACCTCCACACATTCTCAAACTTAAAGTTGGTGCCCCTATAATGCTCATTCGAAATTTGGTTCCGCCTGAACAATGCAATGGCACACGTTTAATCGTTAAGTCCTTATCTCCCAATCTGATTGAGGCCACGATAATCACAGGGTGTGGTGGAGGCAACGTTGTCCTCATACCCAGAATGCATCTTTTCCCATCAGCAGCAGACCTACCTTTTACATTTCGGAAGGCCCAGTTCTCAGTGAGGCCATGCTTCGCAATGTCAATTAACAAAGCACAGGGGCAAACACTGTCTGTCGTAGGAATACATTTAGGGGAGCCATGTTTCTCTCATGGTCAGCTTTACGTTGGCTGCTCGCATGTGGGCAGCAAGAAAAAACAAAAAACATTGTGTACAAGGAGGTTTGATAGGATTACTTCGATTCCTAATTTTATTAATTTAAACAATTTTTTAAATTTCTTACTTTTCATCAGTAATTTCTAAGTAGGTGTAGGTTCATATTCATTGCAGTGCACTTGACACTCCCAAATATCAGCTGTAAGAACGCTGATTCTCGCGGCATTACAAAACTTTATTACAAATCAGACCCTCCTCAAAAATCACCTGTTGTTATTCACCAACACCCATTGAGCGGGCATCAGAGGACTATGGACAGCTTAGTATTTCAATTCCATACAACTCTCTAAGAGTCAACAATGCTTTTATTACGAGATTTACATTTTTAGGCGGTTCCCTGCAATTACTTCACACTTCACCAACACCTGCACTCCACTCAGTTCTATTTTACTCACTTCGTCAGTACACCAGCCTCATCTTCTACATCCAATGTGCATGATACATCTCCCCCTTCCATCTCCTCTCTCACCATTACAGTTTACTACATTGGCAACATTATCGCAAGATACCATTTGAAAACCAAGCAACATATCATTTCATAAAACAAATGTAATCATAACGACAATCAATGAAACAAATGCATTAAAATAATTACATGAAGAAGTAACTATCTCTTACACACCATTACAATTTACATAAAATAACAACACTTAAACAGTCGATAAAACTAAATACATACATCCTCTCTCTCACCATTATATTTTACACCATTACATTTTACATCAAATACAAACTATTCTAAAGCAACAGGTCATTTTACACAACATCTTCATGAGACACGTGTTCTGATTCATCTATTCAGCACCACTACAGTCTTGCCCATCTGACATATGATGAGTAGATGCTATATTTTCAAACTTACCCGTATTTACTAACCCATGATTAATCCTCATCTGTCCTCCATAGGACATCTATTCTGTTTTCACAGACCATGAAGTTTTGTAACAGCACGTCCACTACCGTTGATGGAAAAGGAAGATACTGTATTCACTTACGAACGTTTTACACATCCTTACATGACTACCTAAGACATTGTTACAATTGTGAGAACAATAAAACAGCTTTTTCAGGGCCACCTCACATTCTATTGTTACCCCCTTCTCAGAGTGTTGCAATGCTCTTGGCAGGGCTTTCTGTCCAGTTGCAAATCGATTGGTTGGTTTTCAACTTATAGCAATCTTTCCCTCAATAATCATAATTGAGTAGAATCATCAACAGTACTTTAAAACAATTAAGCCCTGAGCAACGTCGGGCAATTCTGCTAGTATACACATATGTGCCAGTGCCATGTATATGTATATACACACACACATACATATATATACACACACATATACATACATACATACATACATACATATATATATATATAAATACATGCCAGGGTCACGAATATATACACATATACATATATATATATAGAAATATACATATATATGCAATTGCCTTGTAAAACACACTTATGCTGGTGCCACGTAGAAGCACTTTTGCTGGTGGCACTTTAAAAGCGCTCAGCGCGCACTATAAAGCGGTTGGCATTAGGAAGGGCATCCAATCATTGAAGCCAAGCCAAATCACACTGGAATCTAGTGCAACTTCCCAGCTTACTTGCACTGGTCAAACTGTCCAACCCATACCAGCATGGAAAACAGACATTAAAGGAAGATGATGATGATGATGATGATATATATTTACATGTAAGTATACATACGTACATACATGCATGCATATAAACACATACACAGATATACACATACATGTGTGTGTGTGTGTGTGTGTGTGTATATATATAGGTTCAAAAAAGGAAAAAGACAAAAAAACAACGTGAGGACGTGATACAGATTGTGTTACTAGACGCTCAGGAAAGGAAAGATATATATATATATATACACATCAGTGTCTTTTGGGGTGTAGTCAGGCAAAACAAGTTATGTTAAGAATGTTTGTCTACCTCGTGTATGAAAAAATGAATATACTCATGTATATTTGTATACGTGAGTACGTGTAATATATGGTTAGTCCACATTACTCTGTAAGGAACATAGGGCCGGTTTCCTAGTTTCTCTGGGATATATATTCTTCACAAGATTACTTATTTTTATCAGTAGAGTGGGCTGGGGCAATGTGAAATGAAGTGTTCCGCTCAAGAATACAATGTGTAACTGGTCTGAAAACTGGAACCACAATCTCATGATCATAACTGCAATATCCCTAACCATATATATATATGTGTGTGTATATATAAGCATACATACACTCATGCACACACACGCACACACATATATGCATACATACGCACATATACATATATATGGATATATACTCATATATAATATAGGCATGTGATTTTACGGGAATTGTCTTTTAATCTAATTTGTAAGTATAATTTTATGGCTACTTAATATCTTTGAATATTCAGTGAGTTTGATTCATTTGATCAGACATTGGCTGTCTGTCTTAGTATCAACACAAAGATTAATCATTTTGTAGCCCTTTTATTTCACACAGTTTGGCAGACATACAGCCTTGATGTATTTATGTGAATCTATTCACTTTTAAAGTCTTATAGTGCCTTCAGTGTATAAATCTTTCAATATTGTTAAAAACTAGAGATTTTGGTGAAATGCAGTTAGTTTAGTATAACAATAGCCAAAACAAACTATTGCATGAATTTGTATTAATTTACTGATATGATATAGTAATTGATGGTATGTATTTTGAATGTGGTTTTTATCTATTGTTGATTCTTTATATATATGTACATATATACTTTTACAAGAAATTGATTCCTGATCATAATTAAATCATGAATAAATATATAATGGTAAATAAAATCATTAATAAATAATATTACCAAATTCTAACTCACTGTTCTTGACCAACATAAAGCCTGGAAGTTGAAGGGAGACAAAATCTGGAGAAATTTTCTTGATGAAATGCAAAGAAATAAACTAATATTGTGCAGGCAAGCAGTCCTTTGGAAAATGCACCTTAATTATTTTCTCATACTTATCAGTTCTGACCTAAAAAAATAACGCTTTTGCGAATGACTGTTTAATGCAATTAGGCAACAGCTGCTAATATCTAGTCTCAGACATAACCGTAGTCTCTTTTGATATGCTAAGTGTATTTGTTACTTTCCTATTATATTCTTTTAGTTCAATACACACACACACACACAGAGACAGACAGACAGACACACACACGTGTCAACCACAGTGACTAAGTTTTCATATTTTGATGATGAGATGGACACTCATACCATGCACAAAGATTAATAATAATCATTAATAATGTACAACTATTAAAAATAATAATAATAATAATAATAATAATAATAATAATAATAATAATAATAATGATAATCCTTTCTGTTATAGGTACAAGGCCTGAAATTTGGCGGGAGGGGGCCAGTCGATTAGATCGACCCCAGTGCAGAACTAGTACTTAATTTATAGACCCCCGAAAGGATGAAAGGCAAAGTCGACCTCGGTGGAATTTGAACTCAGAGCGTAGTGACAGGGGAAATACATGCTAACGATGATGATGATGATGATGATGATGATGATGATGATGATAATAATAATGATAATCAATAATATTAATACACAAACTTTTTGTTTTTATACATACCTGTTGTGTGCGTCACACTTAAAAAAAGTGGCAAAGCGAGAGAGAGGAGGATAGAGAGTAAGTAAGAGAGAAAGAGAGAGAGAAAGTGAGAGGGAAAGAGAGAGTGAGAGTGAATGAGACAGTGAGTGGTGATGGCGTTTGTTTTGTGTTTTTAAATGTTTCAGAGTGGACGTAAGAGAGAAAGAAAGGGATTGAGAGAGAGAGAAAGAGAGAGAGTGAAAGAGACAGTGAGTGGTGACGGCATTCGTTTTGTGTTTTTAAATGCTTATCACATCGGAAGAGAAGTAGATACATAGATACATATATGCATTGTTAAATCAAAAGCAGGAGAGAAGAGGGACACAAAGGAAGTGAAAGAGACAATAGATACATAAATCCAAAGAAAAGTTCATACATAAATACATACACACAGCAAATATTGGCTGTCAATTTTACTTTTCATTACCACACAAGGATAAAATTAACTCACAAATGGCTGAGTACTCCACAGACATGCATAACATTAACGTAGTTCTCAGGGAGATTCAGCCTCACACAGAATATGACAAGGTTGGCCCCTTTGAATTACAGCTACAACTTGAGATTGTGTGTGTGTATAGTATAGGTTAATTAAAACATGTTTGCAATAATCAGTGTCGTGTGGTGGAAATAAATGCAATTACCAAACTTTCATTCATAAATCCATTTCTCATTTCGTTCTTTTGCGTTTCAATTCTCTCTCTTACTTCCTCTCTGTCCTCCTCTCTCTTGCTTTGCCACTTCTTTGAAGTATGTGTGATGCACACAACAGGTACGTACAAAAACAAAAAGTTAGTGTATTAATATTATTGATGGTTTCAAACTTTGCCACAAGGGCAGCAGTTTTGCAGGGAGGAGATGAGTTGATTACATCAACCCCAGTGTTCAGCTGGTACTTATTTTATTGACCCTGAAAGGATAAATGATATGCTTGTGAACACTTGTAGATGTTGAAAGAGTCACTGGAAATTAAGTTTTTGAAATACCAATGATGTGGCTTAACTTCAGTTTCTCTTCATACACACACAAATACAAACACAATATCATCATCTTCATCATCGTCATAATCCTGTTTTCCATTTTGATGCTGGCAAGACTTGTCACAGCAATATTCTGTGCCCGACTTCCCTTCTTGACACTGTATTCCCTTGACTCAGTCATCCCTGATCTCAATTGTTAGGGAACGGTTATCTCCCTTGTATTAACAATCATTGGTAGAGGGAACCACATGTATAATTTCATTGAGTTCTACTCAAGAAGAGATAAACCAAACCTTTTTTAATGGCACATTGTCTACAGCCATGACTTTTTAGAGATGCGACCCACTATTTATGACACCAGTTTATGGCGACCCACTTAACTCTACATTGACATCTCATTTTAACAGATGTATTTACCAAAATTACATTAAAATATCTTGAAATACTAAAGAGCAAATTTATTCAATAAAATCACCATTAGCTTCAACCATGGCCTCCAAATGACTTCGGAATCTCCTGCAACTCTTCTGGACAGTCTCCTTGTTTAAGATGATGAATAACACTTGTCTTCAGTTCATCTTTGGTGTTGCGAGGAATTTTGTTGTTCTCTTGCTCAATTGCACCCCACAAATAATAATGAAGTGGGGTTTCAGTCTGGGGAGTTAGGGGTGATGTTAGAGGGCAGTGTGGTCGCAGAAACTGTCTGACAGCCATTACTGGGTTCTTCTGCTTGTGTGGCATGGTGCAGAATCCTGTTGCCAGACATAGGGTCTTCCAGCAGCCACTCTCTCGATCCAGGGCAGTACTACCTCCTTCAGGCACTTGTTGTAGGCCTCTGCATTGTCTGAGGCTGTGTGGGAAGATGAATGGAGGCATAACATTGCCATGACTAGTGATCACTCCAAACACCATCATGTTGACTGGATGTTTGATTTTTATCACTCTTGGTACATGTCCTCAGATTGCACTGTCCTCAGATTGACACCCATTGGAGCTTCCTGTGTGAATGCCAAGCAGTACAGCATGTCGTTTCCAAATTTCTGGAGGAGTGAATTGCATCATGGTACTGTTTTTCTCACAGATAGTGCCCAACTGACCCTACTATACTATGTAGTCAACAAAATCAAAAACAAACAATGCACATGCATGATGTTAAAAATATAAAATTTACCCATTGCACCCTGTATATTTGCATGTATATATCCACACACACACACGCATACACACACACACATTTAAGAGAGCCAGCCATTGGATATGGCTGAAGGGGAATGATGAAACGTGGCTGGAGAGGTAATGATGTTAAAATAGACTTGAGGTCAACTACTAGTCAGTTGAATTGATAGGTGGGGTGGGGCCTCACATTAGTGAGTGTGGCTGGTGCACTGTAAAGACATTGAGCTGTATGACAGTAACACTTGTTTACAACTATCACCTGATGTCAATGCGAGGCAACACCAGCACACATGCATGCACATATATATGCAAACATATGATGGGCTTCTTTCTGTTTCTGCCTACCTAATTTACTTACAAAGATTTGGTCTGCACCAGTCTATAGTAGAAATAGTGGAGGTGTATGGCTTAGGGGTTAACGTGTTGGAATCATGATTGTAAGATTGTGGTTTTAATTCCTGGACTGGGTGCTGTATTGTGTTCTTGAGCAAAACACTTCATTTCATGTTGCTCCAGTCCACTCAGCTGGCAAAAATGAATAACCCTGTGATGGACTGGCATCCCATCCAGGTGGGGAATTTATACACCATGCAAACTGGGAAACAGGTCCTTTTGAGTCATCATGATTTGAGAAGGTAACTTCACCTTCACCTTTTAGTCTATAGTTGAAGGCACTCATCCAAGGTGCCCAGTGGCAGGACTGAACCTGGAACAGTGTGATTGGTATGAATTAAAGTTGTAAGTCAAAAAAGATGTTATAATAAATTTATTCCAGCAAGAAAGATAATTCTTTAATACATTTTTCAGAATACTTTAACATAAGGAAACCACATGAGTTTAATATTTTTACCCAATTCTCCTTGATATTAGTAATGTTTTGTCTGATGTTTTAGATATAGAAGAAGTATTCAATTAACTGTGCATATTTTACTTGGTCCATAAATATGTCCCCATTTTTTTTATTTGTATAATAACCAGAAGTAGAGAAAATGGTTTGCTAGTCTTTCTTATAATATTGTAATAACAGTTGAAATAGTTTGAAAATGATGTTTCTTTCTAAATAGGATATTTCAGATATTGAAACACCTTTTGAGTTTGCAAGATATTACAGCAAAATATTGCTTTCCTATGATTAGGTAAAGGGCAAAATTTTGTTGATTGTCTCATCCTCATTCTATTATTGATATTCAGTTTATTAACTGTGGAGGGCTGAAGAGTAATATTTAAATACAGAACACAGAAAAGTGAACCTAAACGCTACAATTTATAGTCTTGCTCTATCATTTCTGCCACTGCCTTTATCATAGCAAGATACTCACTTCTAATACCCAGAATATTTAATGTTTTAAAATGTGAAACCAGAACATACAAATAGATTTATATATCATTGATTTAATTAAAAATTACATTCCAAAATGTTTTTAAAGTCTCTATTAATCTTAAAATTATTTAGTATAGATCAGATTCTTTTTAGATTATTTTAGGAAATTGTGTTCATGATATTCAAAATACATAAAAATAGTTGTTGACTTTCATAATTAAGTCTAGCATTCTTTCCTAGTATTTTTGTAATCACAAATTTGAACTGTCTAGTATTGTATCAGATGGGTGCTTCTCTTGGTTCTATTAGAATTTCATTAACGGCAACATAGGCTGGTTGTGATGTAGCATAGATGCAAGCTTGTGCAACATCATCAGGCTCTAATATCTTTGTATTACTGCTACCATCATACAAATTCTTTGCCTGTAAAAGGAAATAAAAATCAAAATACATCTCTAAGTAAATTTAGAATCAACTATTCAGATGTAATAAGCTATGGTGTTAAAGTATGTAATACCAAAGGAAGGAATAGAGATGCAAGAAGGTTGATAATATGAAATATAATGTTTACATAATAAGGATTTACAAACTTCGAGGGACATAAAATAATTTGGTTTTGTTGATGAAGTTAGAAATAATAACATATTAATACTGGGTTAAAAACCCCTCAAGATAGAAAAAGTGAAAGGCTGCCTGTGGAACTTTTCTATTCAAAGGTTTTTTTTAAATTCTCACTGGTAAGGACAAAGCTTCTAAAATGGGTGGAGAAATTTGAAGGATTGCTTTGGTCCAATAGTAGAATGTCTGTTATATGTACAGAAGATGTGGGTTTCTTTCTCCCAGGCAGCCTTTTCTGTTCAAAGGGATTTCAATGGATAAAAACAAATTATGAAGTTTAATGTTTAACTTTTACATTACTATAACTATTTTGTGGTTAATGAAAAATAAATCTTCCTTTGGCTAGGATAGTCTATTGTAAGTAATATTTCTCTATTTAAGCCTACAGCTTACATCTTCAGTGTTTAAGTATCACATTGTTTAGAGCTCAAATCTACTCAATACCATATTGTCCATGTCATAGCTCAGTCCAGTATCAGATTTTCATCGTAAAATATGACATTTTAATATAAACTATTGGAAATTAATGTTTTGAAATTGACTAACAAAATATATAGTGTATACTTTTACTTTATTCTACTCAAGTTGGGTAGTGAAGCTGCTAATATTAATTATCCTATTCAAAAACTTTTAGGTATATGACACATGTACAACATCAACTTTCCAGACACTGATGGTCCAAAATATCTAGTTTATTGGTATCCTGCACAGTATAGTATTAAAAAACTTGTACCATTTATACTAACAGACAGGCACTTGTATTTCATTTAATTATGTAAGTAAATTTAAAATTTGTTTCATTTAGCTTGCAAGGATCAGTAATCTGGAAAAAATTTGGAACCAAAGGTTCAGGAAAATCGTTGTTGTACCTGTATTTTATTCATGTTTATTCCAGATCTGACAGGTAAAGGAATTAAATGCTAGATACCTCCTGATCTGTTGTATGATTTAATAGCTCTGTTTTCACATCACCAGGTTGAAGGCATGTTACTCGTATTCCCAAGGAAGCTACCTCTTGCCTTAGAGCTTGAGATAAACCTTCAACAAAGAATTTTGATCCAGAATATACTGCTAAACCAGCAAAACCCTGCAAAAAAGGGATAGGGGAAAATATTAGGTATATATGTTTTTCATGAGACATAGTTTCACATTTATGATAGAGAAAATGAGATTAGATGAGGATGATGCCTTTCTGAAAAGTATTAGCAATGTGAGATGAAATGCATGCAATTTAGAATTGAAAACAAGTCACTGCTGGGGTGAATTGATTTGTTGTGGCTCTTTGGAGACAGGATTTGTCACAACTGATTAGGTGTTCAGCAAACTGGACATTCAGCCTGTTTTAGCAGCTGTGCTTTTTAGGGGTTAGAGGCAAGCATAGTTGTGCACATGCAAGCACACACATGCATGTGCACGCACACACACACACACACACACACACACACACACACACACACACACACACACACACACACACACACACACACACACACACACACAGAGGTAGAAAGAGTGAGAAAGAGAGACATTACAATTTAATAATTGAATATGATTGACACAAAGCTTTCTCTCTCCTCAGACACATAAAGAGAAATATACTCACACACATAAACAGAAAGAGAGAAAGAGATGGAAAGAATGAGACAAAAATTAAAATGCCTGATGTCAAACAAGTCAGTGTTGAATCAGTGACATTAAACAAGTGGTGCCTAAATGTCTTGTTAATTTTTAACAGAGACAAATCTGCATAGTTTATAGGTGGTTTTAATCGATTAGACTGACTCAATGATTGGTACTTATTTTATTGAGCTTGGAAGAATTAGAACTCAGGAAATAAAGGGATGTAACTAAATATCATGGGTCATGTTAAAAAAAATCCTACCATTCCACTGACTTCTGTAAAATAACTGATTTTTCTTATATATATATATATATATATATATATATATATATATATATATATCCCCCCCTCTCTCTCTCTCTCTCTCTCTCTCTGGGAGAGAGGCACAAGCACATACACAGACATATACACACACGGCAGTAACTTCCGCCTACCAAATTCAATCACAAAGCTTCGGTCGGCTCGGGGCTATATCAGAAGACACTTGCCCAAGGTGCTACGCAGTGGGACTGAACCCGAAACCATGTAGCTGGGAAGCAAGCTTCCTAACCACACACACACACACACACACACACACACACACACACACACACACACACACACACACACACATATATATATATATATATATATATATATATATATATATATATATATATATATATATATAGAGAGAGAGAGAGAGAGAGAGAGAGAGAGACAAACAGATAGATAGATAGATAGATAGATAAAGAGACAGATAGATATGTATATAAGATATCTGTGTCTGTCATACTCTCATACTTTAGCTTTTTCAACATCTGACATAAAGTGACCTCCCTCTCTTAAATACTCTTACCTCCTCACTTAGGCATGGACTTCTTTTCCTTTTACCCTGTTTCTTCTCTGTCCTTGCATCTTCATTAGTGCAACAGCATGAGTAAGTGCATCCATTCAGCCATAGAAATCATGCCAAAACTAACACTGGAGCTTGGCACAGCCCTGAGGATCAATAGGTCCTGTCAAGCCATTCAACCCACACCAGCATGGAAAATGGATGACAAAGACAGAGAACTTCTTACAATGTGAAAAGGAAAAAGCTTAATAACCCTTATATATTTCAGGTACAATGGCCCATCATCAGAAATAAACAATGACAAAATGTTAGTCTATACACTACTGGCCTGTACTCCCACCTAAAATATCAAGATATGAGTTTTTTCCAGAAGAGTAGGGAAATGAATTGCATATGCTTTCACTCGATAATGTTTGTTATGTTCTTAAAATGAAGAACTCACCATCAGGCTTCTCTAACATGGTTTGCTGCAAACTTACATTCTAAATTATTCTACACAATTAATTTACACAGTGTAAATTAGTCCTAATACTATCACCTAATCACAGACAAATGAAGTGATGATATATAAAGCAAAAAAAAAAAAAAGAAAAAAAAGAAGAAGCTATATACTCTTCTTCCTGCATCAGAGGATATGTTGACAATATGACCAGACTTTTTCTTTATCATCCCATCAAGGACAGCACCAATACAGTTAGTCACACCCTGAAGAAACAAAAATAAAAAGGTGTCCAATTTTCAAAAGTAATATATTTTCAATATTGTATGTGTCAGGATACATGCTTATATTCTATGCCTATACAAATGTGCATATTATATGTCTGTATACAGTAGTATATTGTATATATCTCTATATACGTGTATATATGTATCTATATACTGTAGTATATATGCATCTATATCAGGAGTATATTGTTATGTGACTGTTAAAAAGTGTGCATGGTGTGTATTGGCATACAGGTGTATGTAGTTGTATGTCAACGTGTGTATAGAGTATGTGTCTATATGTATGTATCATATATGACTCACCTTGCAATTAATATCTATCATGCGCTCCCATTCTTCTTCTTTGAGGTTTCTCATCAATGTGTAATACATAACGCCAGCACAGTTGACCAAAATATCAACTGGTCCAAGAGAACATTCCGTATGTTGAACAAGTTCTTTTACCTGCAAAAAAAAAAAAAGAAGTCAACATGAATGAATAAAAACATTGATAAAAATTGTATTTTTTTTTTTCATTATTGATTGTTGGTATTGTTACTGTAACTTTGTTGTTTTCATTATCTTGCTGCTGGAAATGGTGGAAATGATTTGAATGTAATATCCTTTGTGTTTGGTGTTGAAATTGTGATGACATTTGCTTAACAGCTGATGAGGGAATTAAGCTTTTCTGCATCCATTCTGTATGTGTGTGCTTTCTGTTCTTTTGTAATTTCATGTTCACTCCCACAGTATAGCACCTCAGGCAAGTGTCTTCTATTATTATAGTCTTGAACTGACTAATGCCTTGTGAATGAGTCTGGTAGAAGGAAACCTATCATATATATATATATATATATATATATATATATGTGTGTGTGTGTGTGTGTGTGTGTGTGAATGTATGTTTGGATGTATGTATGTATGTGTGTATGTATGTATGTATGCATATATATATATATGTATGTATATATATATATGTATATATGTGTATATATATATATGTATATATGTATATATATATATATATCATCATCATCGTTTAACGTCCGCTTTCCATGCTAGCATGGATTGGACGATTTGACTGAGGACTGGTGAAACCGGATGGCAACACCAGACTCCAATCTAATTTGGCAGAGTTTCTACAGCTGGATGCCCTTCCTAAGGCCAACCACTCAGAGAGTGTAGTGGGTGCTTTTACGTGTCACCCGCACGAAAACGGTCACGCTCAGGATGGTACATCTTATGTGCCACCCGCACAAGAGCCAGTCCAGGGGCCCTGGCAACGATCTCACTTGGCTTGCCGGGTCTTCTCATGCACAGCACATTTCTAAAGGTCTCGGTCAGTAGTCATCGCCTTGGTGAGGCCCAATATTCGAAGGTCTTGCCTCACCACCTCAGCCCAGGTCTTCCTGGGCCTACCTCTTCCACGGGTTCCCTCAACTGTTAGAGTGTGGCACTTTTTCACGCAGCTATCCTCATCCATTCTCACCACATGTCCATACCAGCGCAATCGTCTCTCTTGCACACCACAACTGATGCTTCTAATGTTCAGCTTTTCTCTCAAGATACTTACACTCTGACGGGTATTCACATTGACATTACACATCCAGCGGAGCATACTGGCTTCATTCCTTGCGAGCTTACGCATGTCCTCAGCAGTCACAGCCCATGTTTCACTGCCATGTAGCATGGCTGTTCGTACACATGCGTCATACAGTCTGCCTTTTACTCTGAGTGAGAGTCCCTTTGTCGCCAGCAGAGGTAAGAGCTCTCTAAACTTGGCCCAGGCTATTCTTATTCTAGCAGTTACACTTTCAGCACACCCACCCCCACTACTAACTTGGTCACCCAGATAGCGGAAGCTATCGACTACCTCTAGTTTTTCTCCCTGGAATGAGATAGAAGTTGTTTCCTGTTTGTTTACAGTGTTTATTGCACCTGAACATCTGCCACATACAAAAACTAACTTCGTAGTTAATCTGCCTTTGATATTGCTGCACCTCTTATGTGTCCATAGCTTGCACCTGGTACATCTTATAGAGTTACTACCTACTCCTTTACTGTATACTGAGCAGGGCCATCTACCTGAAGGGGTTTGTGTTTTATCTACCTTCCTACTTATTAGGATTTTGGTTTTTGCTAGGTTGACTCTAAGGCCCTTCGATTCTAGTCCTTGCTTCCACACCTTAAACTTCTCCTCTAGTTCTGATAGTGACTGCGCAATTAGTGCAAGGTCATCAGCATAGAGGAGCTCCCAGGGGCAACCTGTCTTGAATTCCTCTGTGATCGCCTGGAGGACTATGATAAATAGGAGGGGGCTGAGGACGGAACCTTGGTGGACCCCTACCTCTACCCGGAATTCATTACTGTACTCATTTCCAGCCCTCACCTTACTGACAGCATCTCTGTACATGGCTCGCACAGCTCTCACTAACCATTCTTCTATCCCAAGTTTCCTCATTGACCACCAGATAAGGGATCGGGGGACCCTGTCAAAGGCTTTCTCCATGTCAACGAAGGCCAGGTACAGAGGTTTATCCTTGGCTAGATATTTCTCCTGCAGCTGTCTCACTAGAAATATGGCATCAGTGGTGCTTTTACCTGGCACGAACCCAAACTGCATCTCATCTAAATTGATTCGCTCCCTAATTAGTTGGGCTATGACCCTCTCCGTAACTTTCATAACCTGATCTAACAGCTTGATGCCTCTGTAATTATTAGTATCTAAAGCGTCACCTTTACCTTTGTAGCAGTTTACTATGGTGCTGCTACACCAGTCATTGGGTATGACTTCTTTGTGTATCACCTGGTTCGTAATACGGGTGACTAGGCTGTAGCCAACACTGCCAGGTATTTTGAGCATCTCTGCAGTGATTCCTGATGGGCCGGGGGCTTTCCCTGTCTTCATACTCTTAATTGCTTTATCTACCCTGGTACTGTCAACTCGGATAGCTGGTCCCTCTGTTGGGTCGACATGCAGCAGGCTCTCTTTCTCCCATTCATTCTCTTTATTAAGCAATCTATCGTAGTGGCATCTCCAGACCTCTTTCTTTGCAGCCTCATTCAGTGCAAGCGTACCATCATCCATGCGAACACATTTCTCTCCTACAACATCACTATTCTCTCTCCTACACTGTCTTGCAATACGAAATACCTCGAGTCTTTGGTCCTCACGGCGCAGAACATTGGCAAATCTTTTCTTATCTGCTTCCCCTCTGGCTAAATAAACCTGTCGCCTAGCTTCCCTTCTGGCAGATTGGTACAATTCCCTGCTACCACCGTTCTTCCAGTCCTTCCAAGCCTGTTTCTTTTGTCTAATAGCCCCGTCTACATCCTTGTTCCACCACCACGTTACTCTGGGTCGAGAGGGGACTTTACACCAGCCACAGATCTGGTCTGTGGCTCTCAACAGGTTGTCCCGCAGAAATCTCCAATTGTCTTCCATGTTGTATGATGCTATATCCCCTTCTATTTCGTCAAATGCTTCAAGTAACTTGTCTCTAAGTCTCTGTCCATTTGCAGGGTCTTTAAGTTTCCATACCCTTCTCCTCCAAGCCGGTCTACTTCTGGGCACCCATATTGCCTTGATCTCGAAGTCGCTAACTACTAATCTGTGTTGGGGTGTACATTCTTTGCGAGGGAGGGTTTTGGCATTTATAAGCCTCCATCTTTCTCTAGTTCTGGTGAGGATGTTGTCGATTTGGCTAGAGTGTCTGCCGGATTGGTAGGTGACTAGGTGACAGGCAGGTTTCCTGAAGTTGGTATTGCAAACCATAAGATCGGTTGCATCACAGAACTCCAGCAGTCTGGTTCCCTCCTCGTTGCGGGAACCGAAGCCATAGCCTCCATGTATGCCATGGAAGCCTCCAGCACGACGTCCGACATGACCATTGAAGTCACCAGCCACAAAGAGAAGGTCTCTGTCTCTTGTCGACGAGGTAGTTTGCAAGAGGGTGTCATAGAATTGGTCTTTCAGCCCATCCGGGAGCCCCGGTTGAGGGGCATAGGCTGAGATGACAGTAGCTAGCCTATGATGAAGCACTAGTCTAATCTTAAGTACTCTGTCACATACTCTAACTACCTTGATTACCTTATCAACCCATTTCTCTGCTAGAAGTATTCCTACGCCCCCGACTCCGTCAGTGTTCCCTGCCCAGAAAAACTTATATGTACATATATATATGTGCGTATATATATATGTATATGTGTGTATGTCTTTATATCTGTGTTTGTCTCCATGCTACTTGAAAAACTGTTGCTTTATTTATGTCCCTTGATACATTCAAGAAACCAAAGTAAAAAAAAAGAATGACATCCATACCTGCTGTTTGTTCGTAACATCTGTTTTAACAGCAATGACATGGCCTTGAGCATCTTCTGAGAACTTCTTGCATAATTCCTGCAGCTTGTCTTCCCTGCGAGCAGCCATAGCAACATTTGCACCTGCTTTAACAAAGGCCTCTGCAATTGCACAACCAATTCCACTTGATGCGCCTGTTATAATGACAACTTTGCCATGTATGTTAGTATCTGTAATATTAAACAAAGAAAACGCATATTTAACACAGCTTCCCCATAATCACTGCAGTAACGGTAGAAGTGGGATCAATTGTTTGACCCCACAGTATCCATTAGTGGGTTGTTGACCAGGTTTATTTCAAAGGGTTAGAGTAATTCATGCAGCTGAGTGGGCTGGAGTAATGTGAAATGAAGTGTTTTGCTCAAGAACACAATGCACTACCCAGTCTGGGAATTGAAGCCACAAGCTTGCAATTGTGAATGCAACACCCTAACCGCTAGACTATGCCCCTTCACTGTGAGAGGTAGCAACATTTCTGAAAAAAGAAATACCATAACCTGAGACTAATGATGATGATTTCTTTAATAAGACATAAAGCTACATCTTTGTAGGTGAGGCTTATGTTCATTAAACTTAAACACACACACACACACACACACACACACACACACACACATCAGAGGCATAGCCAGGTTCTAAAGTTAGGGAGAGTGAGCACATAAAAAAATAGCACCATGACACATACCAAATAATTTTTAACTCATTTCTTGTATATTATGTGAAATATTTCATTATTTATAATTTGTGTAATTGTATTCTGCACTCATTAATTTCATGTTTCACTATCAATGTCATTACGTATGAAACTTACAACTATTGTGACATAAAAAAGATGAAACTCCATGGGGGTCATTCGGTGTCAAGAGGTTATGATGTCAGGTTTTGTCTTGGTTCATCAGATGCGAATGACCACCAATACATCACAGGTGATTGAACAGACAGTTTAAAAATACAGAAGTTCAGTCAAATAAATAATGAAATAAAGTTCTTCCAATGTTGTGTGATTAACAAAAAGATAAGAGGTTTGATGTTTATCACACAAGTGAACTAAAAAGTTAAAGAAAATTGTCGAAAAGGGGCCAATTTGAAAAATGTGCTCAGTGGTGAGCAGCTATTCCCCTTGATCCCTTCTCTATAAAGCTCATTTCTACCACTCACTTTATGAAGCAAAAGGCAAAGTTAATCCAAGCAGGATTTTGACTCAAGAAAAGAAATACTGTTGTTGCCACACAGGATAACAATGATGAATATCTGTAGTCAAATAGATAAAAAAAAAAAAAAAAAAAAAGATATTGATGAACTTACTGACAGCACTCATTCTTGATAATCTCTGGAATATTCCTTGGCGACAAAGTTTGTCAAAATATAGTTTCAAAAGAGCTGAATCTATATCAGGATATGTCAGGCCTAATTTCTCCAGAATTTCAAGCAGATTACAATTTCTGAATGTACTTAGAGTAGAAAAAAACTGGGCATTTCTGTGAAGGAGGAGAAACAATAAATAGATTATGTATAATTAACAATGTAATGATATATACAATTAGATGAACTGAGGTAGGAATAAAAGTCATTATTGAGAATTGTTAAAGAGAATCAAAAGCATACCGGTTTCATAAAATTACTGATCACTGATTACTGAACGGTGTTGGGTCTACTTGTCCCTGAGTAAAAAGATTATGTATATATATTTATACACACTAGCAGTATAGCCTGACGTTGCCCGGGATTAAGTTAGGATTATTAAGTGATCAAGCGTTTTATTTCAAACCAAAATAAGTGACACTGACATCAAATTTAAGCAAAATCCGTTTTTTTTTTTTTTGAGCACTTAAAACATTTAAAAATCCCATGAGTCCTAAGTAATGCTGGCATCAAGTTTGAGTAAAATATGTCAAAATTGGTAAAAGTTATGATTGAAATCGATTTTTACCACCACACACGTACACACACACATACACATCCTGCCTTTTATAGATATGCAGATATATATGTATATATACACACACATGCATATACATATATATATGTTTTCGAGCGAGATCGTTGCCAGTGCCCCTGGACTGGCTCTTGTGCGGGTGTCACATAAAAGACACCATTTTGAGCGTGGCCGTTGCCAGTACCGCCTGAGTGGCCTTCGTGCGGGTGACATGTAAAAGCACCCACTACACTCTCTGAGTGGTTGGTGTTAGGAAGGGCATCCAGCTGTAGAAACTCTGCCAAATTAGATTGGAGCTTGGTGTTGCCATCCGGTTTCACCAGTCCTCAGTCAAATCGTCCAACCCATGCTAGCATGGAAAGCGGACGTTAAACGATGATGATGATGATATGTATATATATATATATATATATATATATGTATGTATGTATCTATGTATTCATATATCCTCATTTTTCTATACCTGCAAAGTTTAGGCACATCTTCTCTATCATGGAATCTTGTCTTTTGTTATCTTCCTTGTGACGTTTACACAATTACTATCTACCAGCATACATATACTTCCCATGCCTTCCTTTCCCTAAGCTCCCTCACCTTGAAGTCATCAGCCATGTGTTATGTAATAAGTTCATCTGTACTCTTGAATCATCAACTATGATGTACTTTATATCTTATATTCTGTATTTTGTATGCTTCTCTCTAATTTGTGCTCTTTGTGTGCATGGTTGAAATGAGTTTTAGTAACTGAATTATGTTAATATATATGTATATAAATGTATATCTATATGTGTGTGTGTGTGTGTGTATGTGTGTGTGTGCACACACATGCATAAACATATATATATGAAATGTATAAACGGTTTGTTTATACATTTTATACACCTGTGAGTGTAACTTGTATCTGAATGTTTATTTGGTTTTTAATTTTATCTCTATGGATGTATATTTATGCATATATATATATGTATATATATGAATATATGGATATATGTTTTTATTATTTTTCTTTTATTTGTTTCTGTCATTTGATTGTGGCCATACTGCAGCACCACTTTCAGTCGAACAAATCGACCCCAGGGCTTATTTTTTGTAAGTCTGGTACTTATTCCATTGGTCTCTTTTACTGAACTGCTAAGTTACGGGTGACGTAAACACACCAACATTGGTTGTCAAGCGATGGTGGGGGGATAAACACAGACACACAAACGTATACATATACACACACACACATATATATATATATATATATATATATATATATATATATATATATATATATATATATACAATGGGCGTCTTTCAAAGCATAACTATTGCATGAATTTGTATTAATTTACTGATATGATATAGTGATTGATGGTATGTATTTTGAATGTGGTTTTTATCTATTGTTGATTTTTTATACCTGTGATCATGCCCTTTCACCTGTCAAGTTTAGTTGAATACAGTGAAGTGGATCATATGTGTACTCATATACATTTACAAGAAATTGATTCCTGGTCATAGATTTTCTAATTAAATCACTAATAAATAAAAGATAATAAATAAATCATTAATAAATAATATTACTGAATTCTAACTCACTCTTACAAATATTGACCAACATAAAGCTTGAAAATCGAAGAGAGACAAAATACGGAGAAATTTTCTTGATGAAATGCAAAAAAAAATAAACACACGTGGTGCTGACAGGAAGTCTTTTCACAGGAAATTTTTTCTAAATCGAGGCTAAATTATATTCTCATGTATATTAGTGCTTAGTTACAGCATTTGACATCTAAGAAATAAAACTTTGTGAATAGCTGCTTCATGCATATTAGGTAACGGCTGCTGATTTTTGCAGTCTAGGACATTGTTGTTGTCTATTTTTATCTGATAACTGTATTTGTTATTTTCTTTTTATGCTCATATATATATATATATATATAAATGAGAATGTGTGTCTGTCTGTCTGTCTGTCTGTCTGTCTGTGTGAATCCCTAAAACTCGAGAACTACGCAACCAATTTCATTCAAATTTTACACATGCCTTACTTAGGGTTCCAGTTGTGTTTTAGTCAAAAAAATTTTTAACTTCTTGCAGAGTCCGAGCCCACGGCAACATAATATCTCCTCCACTATTTACGTATTACGTGTCAAAAGTGAAACAAAAACACTCATGTCAAATACTTTCACTTTAAAAATGAAACTATTCTACTAACTGAAACAATCACATTTTGATACTGTAATGACAGATACTTTCAGAGAGAGAGAGAGAGAGAAGAGAGAGAGAGAGAGAGAGAGAAGAGAGAGAGAGAGAGAGAGAGAGAGAGAGAGAGAGAGAGAGAGAGAGAGAGAGAGAGAGAGAGAGAGAGAGAGATGTATATGTATACATATAGATGTATATGTACACGTTATTCCACTAACTGAAACAATCACATTTCGATACTGTAATTACAGATACTTTCAGAGAGAGAGAAAGAGAGAGAAAGAGATGTATATGTATACATATACATGTATATGTACACGTATATGCATAGATATATATAGATATAGATCTATATGCATACATGTATATGTATACATATGTGTAGATGTATATATATAGATGTACATGTAATATGTACACATATATACATGTATATACATGTATACAGATATCTATACATATATACACCCATCACGCACAAACACACACATTAGTCATTTGTTTTCTTATCCAAAACTACGTCAAAAGTACTGAACGGATCTTTATGAAATTTGGAAATTATATTCTATGTATAACGGCCATAACTCCCATGAAAGTTCATATATTTTTGATGTTGATGAAATTTTAACCCGAACATAACAGATGAGCATTATTTGTAATTCAACGGTACAACAGTGTAAGACTACCCTTTCAGATATACTTACATTGTGATTTCTGCAATGTGGTGCATAAATTGTCAAGTAAATGAGACGCATCTTTGCCTCCACTGATTCACTTGCAAAGTGTTAAGTAAAATTATTTCGTTGCAAACCTCCTTTGGGTCTTTTTATTATCACTGCGACACACATAGTCCCCAGTTGGTAACATTGATTTCAAGGCCCTCCTAGATGAGAGACTGGCATTCCACTTAATGTCTATGTTCCATGCTGGCATGGATTGGAGAGTTATTAATGTAGAAATATGGTATCGTAGCTACTAACAGTTGAGGGTTGCGTAGTCTAGACGGCGTTTTTAGATTTCATTATTCTCTTTAATCCGGGCAAACCCGGGTATTTCTGCTAGTATATATATAAAGATAAGAATGTGTGTCTGTCTGTTTGTCTGTCTGTGTCTGTGTGAATCCCTAAAACTTGAGAACTACACAACCAATTTCATTCAAATTTTACACATGCCTTACTTAGGGTTCATGTAGTGTCATAGGCCAAAAAGATTTTTAACATTTTGTCTAGCGTGAGCCCAGAGCAATATCATATCTCCTCTACTATTTCAGTATTACGTGTCAAAAATGAAACAATAACATTATTTTCACTTTAATACTTTCACGTTAATACTGAAACTATTAAAGTGAAACTATTATCTCACATATATACAGGTATACATATATGTAGATGTATATATATACATGTACATGTAATATGTACACATATATATACATATATATGCATGCATAAATATATACACTCATACACACACATAGGTGCAGGTGTGGCTGTGTGGTAAGAAGCTTGGTTCCAAAACATATGGTCCTCATCTGCAATTTTGATGAAATTTGAATCACTCCTTCAAGTAAAACCACCAATAGAAGAGAATATGACCAAAGACTGCATGTACTCCATCCCATGCAACTGTGATATGTTATACAAAAGCGAAACATGTTGCCCCCTCAAAATAAGGGTAGACAAACATCGCAAAGCTGTGACATGAGGAGATATTGATAAACCAGGTATAGCTTGAATTTATATGCAGTATAATTAAAATGGGATATGTGAAAGCCAAAATACTACAGGTGATAGAGTAAAACTGTTCAGAAAATTTAATTTACCTCATCAAAATTAGTAAAAACACCTGTTCACATCTTTGCTTCAGAGCAAAAAAAAAAAAAAAAAAATTGTAGGTGTTGTTGAAACAGTGACTAGAAATGAGGATTTTGAAATATTCATGATGTGGTTTGTTTTCTATCACTCCAAACACACACAAGCACAAACACATAATATCATCATCATCATCATCATTACCATCATCATCATCATGTTTACTTTTTCAATGCTATAAAACATTGGACAAAACTTGTCACTGCAATAGTCTGTGTCAAAATTCCCCTCTTGATATATTCATTTCACCCAGTTTTCCCTATTTCTTAACCTCAGAAAACTTGTAACAGTTTTGGGAAACAGCATTGTCTTTAAAAAAATATCATTAAAAGTGTATATAAAAAGAAAAATAATTGTACTAACATTGCGTAATTCTCCACAAGTCCCCATAGCTTCTTATTTTCATTGGACATTGTACTCTCTAATTTCATTCTGAAAACAAAGAGAATATAAGAAAATATTTACTATTAGAAATCTCCTCACTTTCTCTTGATTCCTAAACTACCAACATTCTATGAAGAAGAGAAAAATTAAAAGCAAAAAAGGAAAAATCACATTCTATGAATTTCCTTTAGATTGTAATTAAAATATCAGCTGATAATATTAAAGTCTCAGCTGATAATATATCTAATTAATGTTACATTTTATATAATACTGAAGATTTCTAAAGTAAATGAAATAGTGCATGATTAACTGCCAATGAGGAATTTTAAGAAGTTTGTGATAGATAAAAAGAAAAAAAAAAAATGATTTCTGTGCATTGTTTTTGTATTCCTTAATCTAAAATTTCTAATCCCACCAGGTGCAGGGATGGTTATCCCTCTGGTATTAATGATTATTGCTAGAGGGAGCACATGTATAGTTTCATTAAGTTGTACTCAAGCAGAGATAAAACATAGAGGAAACTTAACAACCCTTTTTAATGGCACATTATCTACAATATGGGATAATTATCAAGTTATGAAACAGAGATGCAATTAAAAATAGAAACCTCTGATGGCTTCTGCTAATACAAATTAACATTATCATGCATTTGAATATTGTTGCAATATTTGATAACATTCATGTTCAAATTCCGCTGAAGTCGGCTTTGCCTTTCATCTTTTCGGGGTTGATAAATTAAGTACCAGTTGTGTACTGGGGTCGATCTAATCAACTGGCCCCCTCCCCAAAAATTTTGGGCCTTGTGCCTAGAGTAGAAAAGAATATTTGATAACATTCATGCTTTTAAACTTACACATTTAAATGCAGATTAATATCAAAAGATGAAGCAGTCTTAACCATGGATAAGATTTAAAGAAAAATGAAAGCCTAAGAAATATTTAAGGGTTAAGTACCAATCAGTGTGATGGTTGATAGTGTACTTCAGTATTATCCTTTACTAGGACCTATGACTTCTTGTCAAATACTTAGAATCAATATCTAGAATCCGTATGTTAGAAATATTATGATGTTGTACCGCAATATTCAGTCAGCATTCTTGTTTTGGCCTTCTTATTTTTGTCTTTGGAATGTTGTTAGGAATTTACATATGAAGAACATAGTTTTATTCATTCATTCCAATCAAAGCCACCTTGGTGTCTTTGATAGAAAGGAATAAATAAATGAATAAAACTATGACTCTTATAAGAATAGTTGACTATGAAGACGGCTGGATGGATGGTAGGAAAATTAGTTGCATATGCTTCACTAATCTGGTTTCTTTCTTGCTATAATATAGATTTCAAATTTTGGCACAGGTCCAGCAATTTCGAGTGGGGGTGGGGGTCACTCGATTACATTGACTCCAGTACTCAACTGGTACTTATTTTATCAATCCCAAAAGGATGAGAAGCGAAGTCCACCTTGGCAGAATTTGAACTCAGAATGTGAAGACACTACAAGTTTGAAGGTGGTATGCTGGCAGAACTATTAGCACACTGAGCAAAATGGTTAGTGGCATTTCGTCCATCTTTATGTTCTGAGTTGAGGTTGACTTTACCTTTCATCCTTTCAATGCTGATAAAATAAGTTCTAGTTGAGTACTGGAGTTGATGTATTCAACTTACTGCCTCCACTCGAATATATTGCTGGCCTTGTGCCAAAATTTGAAATCAATATTACAAGTTTGAACTTGAAATGTTTAGTCACTGCTATTTCATTAACATGGTCATACCACTTTCTGTTTGCTTCAAAGAAGAGTAGCAGGGGTAATTAATTGTCCACAATACACTTCTGATGTTATCCCTATTAGCAGGACAATTATGTTCGCATCACTAGACATGGCCTCTCTCGTTTATGACTGAGAAGAGGGGAGCAACATGAAATGAAGTATTTTGCTTAAAAATACAATGCACCGTTTTGTCTATGAATTGAAACCATGATTGTATGATCATTAGTGCAACACCTTAAATTATATATAAAAATGTAGATGACTAATATTAATTTTATAATTAATAGACTGCAATTTATGAGTATTCATATATTGCCAGAAATTTACCTGTCACGCCAATCCTCAAATGGAACGGTTCTGACACTGTATCCATGACTGTTCATCCATTCAAACACCCAACTGGAATACCAGGAAAAATGACAGAAAATCAATTAATGAATAATAATAACAATAATAATAATAATAATAGTAATAATAATGATGATGATGATGATGATGATGACGACGATGATGACAATGACAACAACAACAATACTAACGGGTTCAAATTTTGACACAATGCCAGCAAGTAATGGTGGGGAACAAACACAGGCACAAAGACACACACATATAAATATATACACACACACACACACACACACACACACACACATATATATATATATATATATATATATATATAGTTTTAGGGAAAATAACCAATTTTCAAGAACTCATCGATGAAAATCCACTATCACATATAGAAAAATTAATAATTAAAAGCACAATAAATGAGTATAATATAATATAAAGTAAATATCATAAGATAAATTTATCTTATGATATTTACTTTACTTTGTATTATACTCATTTATTGTGCTTTTAATTATTAATTTTTCTATATGTGATAGTGGATTTTCATCGATGAGTTCTTGAAAATTGGTTATTTTCCCTAAAACTATATATTTTATATATACTTTATCTATAAGGCTCAATTTAATTTTAATTTTTTATAAATTGATTTTAATTGAGTTTTTTACCTGTAATTTTGGATTTTGTCCCTAATATTATATATATATATATATATATATATATATATATATATATATATATATATATATATATATATATATGTATAAATGATACAGAATGGGACAAGGATACAAAACGTCCAGACAGTTAGGTGATACAAGAAATGGACAAAACATCCAGATAGACGATACAAGGA